>NC_142930.1:43036744-43046744 GCF_046866305.1 Octopus bimaculoides | reverse complement strand
CATATAACGTTTAACATAACTAGTATCATTTGTTTGAAGTTACCACAGACACCCCCAACACACACATCATTGATTTTTATTGCATATGCTTACAAGCAGATCTGTGATTTGAGTGTGCAATCATACAAGCTCAATCATCTACATATATACATTATATATATACATGATATATATATATATATATATATATATATATATATATATATATATATATATATATGTTTACACACACACATATATATATATGTATATATATATATATATATATATATATATATATATATATATATATATACATAAATATATATGTGTGTATATATATATATATATATATATATATATATATATATACGTATATGTGTGTGTGTGATTACAAAACTACAAATTATACAAAAATACACACAATGATACATGTGCTTACATTTGCGCAAACTCACGTATAAGTACACGTTTGTCCATGTGCACGTACTTACGCAGACACATATACACACGTTTATATGTTTATTCTACAGTGAATAAAAATAACGCATAATACACATAAAAAAGTACATGTATCCTCTCTAATGTAATACACTCTCTTTGAACTTCATTTTGGTTCATAATTTATTCTGTCAGCATGCAAAATTACTTTGGAGAATGTGTTTCGCAAACGTACAGAGGCAAAGTGATTAAGGTTCAGTTATATTCATGCGAATAATGTTCCTCCTTAACCGCTTTTACAATGTATTCTCTCTCATAATGTTCACCATTATTGATACAGATAATTGTCCCCTTTATAATCTAAGGATAATATTTATTATTATTCATAATGGCAAAATACATCATGCTTCATATCTACAATGATAATATTCATATTAATTCAGACCGACACACTGTTTCTTAATCAATATTAACGTGGTGTTCATCATATTAATACTACCTAGAAATATCGCCTTTCCTCATATCTACACTGTAAAATTAAATCCATACATATATTGTTTAATTTTCATCGATATTAGTTTCAGAAGATCGCTAAGCATATTTACATAATTCAGTGTTTTCCTTAAGAGGTAATTTGTGTTTGTTTTATAGTGTATATATATTATGAATTAGCTGTATCAAGCCTTCTATATAATATATTCTGTGAAAATTTGTTACAGGCATTTACCTTAATATGATTAGATACTTCGTACATGATTCGGTGTTTTTTTCCCCCCACTCGTATGATATATTGCCCGATATTCACGGAAACGATTAAAATAGATACAAGTTTATTCGCCTAGGAATATATTTTGCTAAATACTTCAATCATATACAGAAAAGAAAATATGACCAAAAGAACACACATATATGGGTGTGTGTGTGTGTGTGTGTGTGCATCCAAACTAGAAACGAAAACTATTCCTCCATGAGATATTAACATACGATATTAAGACATTTCAACATTTGCGGGTGTGTATACACATAAGTATATATATAAGTATATACATATCTTTTATAAGTATTTTATATGCATGTGAGTAAAGGAATAATGTGGTATATACGTATATATACCGTATTTATCTTACTTAATTTGTTGTTTTGGCTTGTTGATAGTATGTGGGACATTTCATTTGTATTGTATTACTATATTTTAGTCGTATGTATATATTTGAATGGTGTTTTAGTTGACCTATCGAATTGACGTTTTTTTTTGTTTTGTTTCTATAAACGAAAAAATAGTTATCTCTCCTGAATTGTCATAGTCAAATAAAAAATATTTAGTTTTGAATTATTAGAGCAATAAGAACATGAAGGGGATCAATAGGTGGTACTCGTCAACTTTTAGACATTATGTTATGTCAATTTATTGACATAAAAAGACAATTATAACAATATACATACATGTATAACATATGCTTTACATATATATTATATAAAACAAAAATATCAGTAATTATTAAAATATATAGCATATAGACATAGAAATTGGGATAAATAATTTCTTAACCTAAATAGATAAATGTATGCATGAATTGTACATGTATGTAAATTATATAAAAATAGATATATGTATATATGTATGTATGTATGTACACACACACACACACACACACACACACACACACACACACACACATATATATATATATATATATATATATATATATATATATATATATATATATATATATATATATATAAATATATAAACTTGAGTATGTGTATATGCATCTGTGTATATGTATGTATGCATTCATAAATGGTAGGTGTATGTGTTTACAAGTGTCTATAAATATGTGTATACATAAACGTCTGTATTGTGCAAATAAATAGGTTATAGAACGGTAGAATTATAGATTTAATATATAGCGTTTTTTTAAACATTTAGAAATTATAAATATTTTCAATTAATATTTTTCGTCAAATTTTTAAGAAGATAATGAAGATATGTCAATCTGATGAAACCTCAGTAATATTTAAACGGATTTTGAAAAACTTCGTTTTATTAATGAAGCGGAAACAGCTGTAACTTATGAGATGTGTCATTTGTTTGTATAAAATATTTAAATTGAATTCAATTTATGATTGTTCAATTTATTGTTTCGTTTTTCCGTTCGCTAGTGATATTTACCAGCATTTAAGGGAGTGGCCATGTGAACGAGAATGGGCTCCAACTATGCGAACCTGTTCGTTCACAGGTCCCAATCCCGAAGTATACGGCCTTTATATTGACGATGTATCGATGCGAATCCACTCTCTTGCGAACATCTAGAGTCCTTCCTCTCTTTTGTCAAATCTTTCCATCCTGCCCTCCACTTCTCCTGCACTATCTCTGACATCTCTGCCTCCTTTCTTGATATTTCCGTCAGAATTGATGATTCTACTCTGACCACACCCATCCACTACAAACACACAAACTCACACACATACCTCAAGTTCCCCTCCTCCCACACTAAACAAACCAAGATTTCCATCCCCTATTCCCGATTCCTCCGTCTACGTAGGCTCTGTAGTGACGACCATGACTTTGAGACTCAGTCTCAACTCATGGTTCGCCACTTTTTCCTACGTAGCTATCCACACTGCCTTTGCAAGAACACGTTCTGTGCACTGTGCACCTGTTCTCTGCCCCCCGCATCCGGCTCGCTGTCTCCCATTTCCCCTGACCTACGACCCAAACACACTACCTCTCCAATGCACCATTCTCCGAGCCTTCCGGCGACTCCAGTCCGACTCCTTAAGTTAGCACATCTTCCCTAACTGGCCCCTCCCATCCTTTCCTTCAAACTAGCCCTCAACCAACAAGACCTCTTGGTCCACAATTTCTTCGCTAAACGAACGACCCAAACCGCCCATGCTTTCGCACTTACACTTATCTCTCATACTCCAGTCTCCTCACCGGCACCCAACAACAGCCCTATCATATCATCGACTCCTTCACCTGCACTTCTACCAATGTCACCTATTGCATCTCCTGCTCTTTCTGTCCTTCTCTATACGTCGGGCAAACGGGACTCCACTTGGCTGACCGGTTCGCGGAACACCACCGAGACATCCGACTCGGCAATGAAAGCCGGTCTCGTGCCATTTCCGCTCTACGGGTCACTGTTTGCAACACATGACTGTGTTCGGATTGTCCTTGCACAGGGGCTATCCAGACTCCCGTTAGCGCCGTGAACAGGGATTCATCTTCTCACTTCGCTTCTTTGTGCCAAATGGGCTCCACTCTCCTCTACTCCTCATCTAACCTCTTTCACTCACACCTACTTCCTCCCACCCACCTTTCCTCTCTTGCTCCGACTCCTACTTTTCTTCACTCCTACCCACCTTCTCCTTTCCCCCTCTCCCGTCATTGTTACCACTCCATCGTAACCCCACCCTACACCTTCCCTATCCATCACATTGCTTACACACACCCCCACATAGCCCACCTCTATCTACCCCAACCTGCCTAACCACACCTCTTCCATGCTTTTTCCACTCTCACCCCCACATCCCAACACCATCACACCACACCACACAATATTACACCATACACCACTATACCACACAACATCACATCACGTCACACCACAACGCACACAATAGCACTGACCACTCCCCAGCCCCACGTCCATACACACATACACACACGCACACGTCAAGGTCACCACCCCTCTGTCACACGCACATGCATGCTCTTATACATATGCACGCGCATATACATGCATATATATATATATATATATATATATATATATATATATATATATATGCATGTATATATGCATATATGCATGTATATATGCATATATATATATGCATGTATATATGGGAATTTGGCAGAAGAGCCGTCGGCTAGGAATCATGCAGTGAATACGAACCCGGAATCATATGGCCAAGAAGCAAACTTCTTACCACAATTCCACACCTGCGCCTATATATATATATATATATATATATATATATATATATATATATATATATATATATATATATATATATATATATATATATATATATATATATATATATATATATATATATATATATATATATATATATATATATTTATAAATATATATATATATATATATATATATATATATATATATATATATATATATATATATGCATGTATATATGCATATATGCATGTATATATGCATATATATATATATGCATGTATATATGGGAATATGGCAGAAGAGCCGTCGGCTAGGAATCATGCAGTGAATACGAACCCGGAATCATATGGCCAAGAAGCAAACTTCTTACCACAATTCCACACCTGCGCCTATATATATATATATATATATATATATATATATATATATATATATATATATATATATATATATATATATATATATATATATATATATATATATGCAGATCGAGGTGAGAGGGATAACTTCCCTTGGCAAACAGGACACAGTCGTGTGTCGATAAGCCAGCTGGAGGAGATGTCCTCCTGGGGCTAAAAGCAACAGTAACATCCACCCCTAGGGGTAAGCCACACTTAAGTGGCAATATACTACACTCTATCGTGCAGTTACTGTTAATACTTCATTTAGAGAATTAACATTGCTTATATATATATATATATATATATATATATATATATATATATATATATATATATATATATATACATATATATATATATATATATATATATATATATATATATATATAAACAATATATGAGTATATGCATATATATGTACACGTATGTATATACGTTCATCTACATGTACATATAGATACATAACTGGGTACATGACGTGGCAAAAGAACAACGACAAAATGGTAAACAAGGTGCAATAAACAAGCAGGCCACATAGAAACATCCCCTTCATCAGCTGCCACCATTAAAACCCCGGCGTTTCGAAGAATTAAGGCAGTAGGCATCGTTAAAATGGTTTTCCCACGAACACAAATGAAATTGTTTTCGTGGAGAGAAGTGGTGGACATACATACATGTACATATATATGCATATACTCATATATTGTTTGTATCACGACAGAACGCACGCGTTACCTTTATACAGTAAGTTTTAACTATTTTTCTAACGTGACTCTCTCTATTTCTATCTCCCCCTCTTATTCTTCCCTCTACTGTTATTCGCCTCTACCTGTCACTACTTCTCTCTCTCTCTCTCTATCTCTTGTTACTCGTCCTTCGCCTCTCACCGTTGCTACTACTATATATCTCTCTCTCTCTACCTCTCGTTGCTCACTTTTATTCTACTTCCTCCCCTCCTTTTCCCTCTGCTACTCTTTCTCTTCACACAGCCTTGGTCACGTGTGTCCGGCTGCTATTTCTTTTCGTTCTTGGATTCCAAGCTCGCACGTACTTCTTTGCCCCTCCTATACTTGCTTCACAGCGTTCAAGACATACACACTTCACGTCTGGCTGTACAGCCTTTTTGTTTGTTGCACCTTGTTTACCATTTTGTCCTTGTCATATATTGTTTGTATCACGACACGCACGCGTTACCTTTATACAGTATATATATATAGAAACAATACACATGTATATGTATATATATACATAAATATATATATATATATATATATATATATATATATGTATGTATATTCTTTTATTGTTTCACTTGTTTCAGTCACTTGCCTGCGGCCATGTTGAAATACCAACTTTAATCGAACAAATTCACCCCAGGGATTACTCTTTGTAAACCTTGTACTTATTCTATAGGGCTCTTTTGCCGAACTGTTAATTTAGGGTTAGGGGCCGTAAATACACCAACAGCAGGTGACAAACGATTGTGGGAGGGGACAAACAAACACATATATACGACGTGCTTCTTTCAGTTTCCCTCTAACAAAGCCACTCACAAGGCTTTGGTCGGCCCGAGGCTATAGTAGAAGGCAGTTGCCCAATTTGCTACGCAGGTGGACTGAACCCAGAACGAATATTGTTGGGGAAGAAGCTACTTAACACACATCTGCTCCTGTGCCTATATATATATGCGTGTGTGTGTGTATTACATATGTAAATATATATATGTAACTTCCTCTTTCCGTTAAACTAATCTAGCTTTAGCGACATTCAATTCTGCCCCAAATTCTGACAAATACATTTATACATCACGCTGTCATCCCATTTCTTTTTGTTTATCTATCTATCTATCTATCTATCTATCTATCTATCTATCTGTCTGTCTGTCTGTCTGTCTGTCTGTCTATCTGTCTGTCTGTCTGTCTGTCTGATTGTATATATATATATATATATATATATATATATATATATATATATATATACGTATATGTATATATACATACATATATATCCATATCTATACTAACATACATGTCTGTATATATATATACATATACATATACATATATACATATGTATGCATATATGTATATTTGTGTATCATTTAAAAGAGTCTGATTCGTATGCATTTGCGTGTGTTTGTGTGTGTATGTGTGTAAATAATTCTTCTTTTGGAAGTATAAATATGAGACTGAAGGGCAGTAAGTTTCGTGCATAGCACTTATCACAGTAATTTACTAGTCAATAGTTGAGTTCTTGTATTTTGTGAATTAATTAAAATATATAAGAGAAATTAGAACAAGAAAGAAGCTCATACATACATACATACATACATACATACATACATGCAAATACTCACATATACTTGAGAATGGAAATCTACGCCTCTCAAATTCCGGTAAGTGGCCTGTCACATTGAGTACATCACCCCTGACAACAAGTCTCCCCATAGGCGCACACGCACTCACGCACGCACACACAAACACATACACACTCACTCAGACACACACATGTACACACACACACACACACACACACACACACACACACACACACACACAAATATATATATATATATCAGATCATTAAGAATGAAATGTCCAATTTTGAGCTGAAAGTTCACTCTACTTTATCTCAACAAAATTCAGTGCAGTTAATCAAAGTGTGCACCCACCTAAATTATCAGCACAAGTTTACCATTTTATCGGTATCTTATTTATGCCGGCACCGACGTATTCTTGAGAGCAAGAGGTGATGAAATCATGAAAGGTTGTTTTTGCATCTTCTTCAGATTTGAAGTAATGCCTGGATAACGTGATAATCATTTGGTGCAAAATCCGGTGAATATGGTGGATAGCAGTGTACTTCCATGTTCAGTTTCTGTAACTTGAGTAGCGTTCTTTGTGCAACATGTGGTCGAGCATTTTCTTCATTGACCAATCCCGGTTGTTTAATTTAAAGTTCACTCATCATTTCATGGAATTAGTTGACGTATACATCCGCTCTAAATGACTTATAAGTTCTCCTAAATTTGTGGTGGATGACACCAGCGCTGGACCATCAAACACACGCCATTAGCATCTTTTGGTGAATATTCATTTTCGGATTGTGTTTTGGCAGCTCGTCTCTATCCAACTACTGTGCAGAACGCTTCCTATTGCTGAAAAGATCCATTTTCCTCACATGTAACAATACGATGCAAAATATGGTTCGCTTTATACCATGACAGTAAAGAACACCGAATTTCAAGATGATGTATCATTTGATGCTTCTTCAGTTCGTGTGATACTTAGTTGTCCAGCTTCGTCATTGTGCCTATTTGTTTCAGATGGTGCAATACAGTTGGAATCGAAACCTTGCTGCCAACTCACGCGTAGTTTGTGATGTATCCGCTTCCGCTATACTTTCCAGCTCATCATTAACTACCTTGGCCTCAGGTCTACCACAGGGCTGATTTTCAAGAGTTTTTTCATCAGAGAGGAATTTCGAAAACCATTGACGTACTGTGCGCTTTTTTGCTACGTCTTTGCCAAACACGCCATTTATGTTTCCAGCTTTCTCGGATGCATTGGTTTCACGATGGAACTCATATTAATAAACAGCACGAATTTTTTATCTATCCATAGGTTCACAAAAATAGATTTACAAGAGGAAACTGACAATATAATCAGACACTATGAATTGAAATTCGAAAAGTGATGATGTAAATGTTCAATGTTGTAAAACAAAGAATTGTCAGGATATTAGAGTTAATGCCTATCAAACTTGGAACATAAAAACATTGGATATAATTACCTGATATATATATATATATATATATATATATATATATATATATATATATGCATACCTTGATTTCAGCAAGGCCTTTGTGAGGGTTGATCATATGTGTCTCTTGAAAAAAGTATCCAAAACGGGTGTCTCTAGAAAGTTACTACAATGGCTCCTGTGTTTCTGACAGACAGAACACAATATGTTGCAGTCGAAGGAGTAAGATCAAGCCCAACCAAAGTCAGTAATGGTGTTCCACATGACACTTTGTTGGGCCCGCGTCTTTTCATCATATACATGAATGACATTATTGACATGATCAAGCACAGTAACATAAGAACCTTTTATAGATGATTCGAAACTACTGAAGATCATCAATCAAGTGGCTAACCGGACATATTTTCAGTCAGACCTACTGGCTTTCAACCAATGGGCGGAACAGAATTATTTCACCTCGATTGGCTCTGCTCTCTTTAACATCACACCAAAACACATGAAAAGCAGAAACATATCCTATGATCCTTTCGAAAGAGTCATTCAAGCAATCCCGGATAAACCTCCTACACCCGGATATGTCTCCGTAAACAATAACTCTATACTCGAGTGAGCTATGTTGTCCGATTCTTGATTTGAATGACTTCGCCTGGTGGTGCTATTAAGTTAGATATGACCTGGCTAATACTAGCCGAAACCTATCAAAGTATCATATCTGATACGCATATACGTGTGCGTGTTATGTATACTAATGTACATAATTTTTGATATATATACACATACCCACACGCACACAGAGACATAGACAAAGGCAGAGAGAGAGAGAGATAATTAGATCGAGAGAGAGAGAGAGAGAGAGAGAGAGAGAGAGAGAGAGAGAGAAAGAGAGAGAGAGAGATGCATACACACACATAGAACGTCCTGGCAGCGTAAGAAAATCCCCAGGTGTAGAGAATCTAGGTTTTACTACGGTAAAACCGTTGTATATATTTAACGAAGAGTAAATTATAATCCAAATAAGAAGATAAAGAATACGCTAACACATCTCTAATGATCAGTTAGAATTGTTTTTCATTTTCCGACTGGTTTCAAATCCCGTTCACGCAAAAGTTCCAAGTGAAAATTTACGGAATATTTGCATCAAAGGTGTGCTCTTAGATTTTGTGTCTCCCAGAATCTGTGCTTTGGTAATATCGACAAGAAACGAACAAGTAGATAAAGAGGAAAATGTACATAGAATATGAAAAGATGGGCAAAGCGGGTAAGAGTCAGTGCCACAGTGTAGAAAAGTTATTCAGAATATATGGAAGTAGTTTAGCCTGCTGCCAGTCGGCACTGTCGAAAGTGTCACTGCACATCAGTTCAGTGCAGTGCCGAATGGTGTTATCGAAATAAATAAGGCAGTCTCTGAGAGGATAACATGATGCACCACGTAGTGAGAAAAGGGACTAAAGCAGAGTCAAGCAATTCCTCAAGAGGGGGGGGGGT
>NC_142930.1:43019244-43031744 GCF_046866305.1 Octopus bimaculoides | reverse complement strand
TGTCACCACCTTATTTCAATCAGCAAACGGTAACCTAACGCATATTACAGATATATATATATATATATTATCAACGTATTTATCAACCCTAACTTCATTACAAACATACCTCGTTATATCATTTTTACCACTCACAATTTGCTTGCATGTTAACGATATTATTGCGATTATATCAACAATGGTTCTATCGCCCTCTAGCACAATATTTGTCACATTCACCACTAACTTTCGATGTTGTCACAGTGATCTTCACCATTCAATATTTTCAGCAGAACTACAGATCATAATACTACATACTCTATCACCTACCTAAAATCATGAACTTACCTACACTTCTGTATACCAGCCTAGCCATTCAGATTTCTGTATAAACAAAAACGCTCGTTTATTCGTAAATCTAATCCTACACAAGGTTCTGGGTAAATCCCAACAGCTTATGCCAGTTCCATGCCTTAGAAAGGAAAACAAAAAAATAGAAAAAAACATGATCATGAATTTCGGATTCGATATTTTATTATAACATGAGTCCTGTCTTTCACGCTCCTATGAAGATAAATCCGCAACCATTATACATAGCCACTCCACCCCCACACACATACACTCTAGTACGCAAGTACGCGCGCGCATATGCAAACAGGCACACGCACACACATACACACACAGAGGTTATTGAATTTGTCTCCGGTTTTATTCAGGTACTTATCTTGAAAAGTCGCAGAAATGGTGAAACATCGAGTAGATACAATCGTTTCTCTTATTAGCAACCATATTACATCGAGTTCCATACTATATTATACAAAGATAATGTAAAACCATATAATAGTAAATGTAATTTTCTACCGGACACCTTATTAAATTTTGTGTAATACTAGCGTACATAACCTATTTGGTTAAATAAACATAATAAGGAAGAGACGGGTTATGAAGATCATAACAGTAAATTATATAGTAAGTAGTTACACTATTCACGAAACACACTCGCATATGGAACTTTTAGGAAGAGTTTCCTCTTAAACCACTCCTTATATGAATTGTAAACCACATGAGAAATTTTCAAAGCAGCCACAGTTCTTTTTTTGTTTTTTTTTTGTTTTACTATATTCCTGATAGTACCATTTAAACCAGAAAGCAATATACAAAGAAAAGTAGGGATGTTGATAAGATTTGAAAGAATGAAGAGAAAAAAATAGAATAAAAACTCAGAATAAAATTATGAAATCGCCACGATTTTATATGATGAAATGATCACGAAGATCTGAAACTGAAAAAATCATTAGGTAAGAAGTGAGAAAAGATTAATCATGACGTGAAAATATTTATGGTGGGAAATATAAAGGTGTACAGGATATTTGAAATATAACCATCCGTTACATGGAAGGAGTAGTGCAAAAAATAGTAACACAATGTATAACTTAATGAATATGTACGTATGTATGTATATATGTATGTATGTATGTATGTGGGTATGTATATATGTATACATGTATGTATGTATATAAATATATATATTTGTCTATCTATCTATCTATGTATCTCTCTCTCTCTCTCTCTCTCTCTATATATATATATATATATATATATATATATATACACACACTAGTCGTACTCTGTTGGTTACGACGACGAAGGTCCCAGTTGATCTGATCAACAGAAAAGACTGCTCTTCAAACTGACGTGCATGTGGTTGCGCACTCCATAGATACGTGAACCCTTAATGTAGTTCTTAGTGAGATTCAGTGTCACACAGAATGTGACAAGCCCCACCTTTTCAAATACAGGTATTACTCATTTTTTTCCAGTTGTGTGTCAACGTGAAATAAAATATCTTGCTCAGGGACACAACACGTCACTGGGAATTGAACTCACGACTTTGCGATCGTCAGCCGAATACCCTAACCACTAATCCACGGGCCTTTTCCCTCTCTCTCTCTCTCTCTCTCACTCTTTCTGTATATTTATAAGGTTTGGAGGTGATGTACAGGAATTATATATTAGAAAAAATAATAATCAGGTACTCAGATGTCTGCATGGTTGTACATTTACAGATTTTTATTCATATGTCACATGTTTTATAAATTTGCGCTTTCAACTAGTCTTGTAGGTTTATCAAATTTTGATTACATCTTGAGAAAATGTTTCTTTTTATAGTATTATAGTATTATTATAATACTATAAAAAGAAACATTCTCTCAAGGTGTAATCAAAATTTGATAAACATACAAGACGAGGTAAAAGCGCTAATTTATAAAACATGTGACATATGAATAAAAATCTGTAAATATACAACCATCCAGACATCTGAGTACCTGATTATTATCTTTTCTAATATATATATATATATATATATATATATATATATATATATATATATATATATATATATATATATATATATATATATATATATATATATATATATATATATATATATATGTGTGTGTGTGTGTGTGTGTATATCTATATATATGTGTGTGTTAGTAGACTATACCTATACCTCCGAATTTCAGTTTCTTCCATAATAGAACGTAAATCATATTTCCCCAAGTCTTTTTGCATGGTATGTTGTATATGCATTCTAACAGAAAGTTGAGTAATCAATATACTCTCTTTAAAATCTCACATAGCTACTTCAATGCTTAGCGTCTTCCATTTATTATTAGATGAATGTATACGATGATGTGTTTCTATTTCAATTTAGATAAAGTGCCAATAATTTAATAATGGCCTTCTTTACTTGCTTTAACGGATTAATTACCCACTAAGTTATTTCTAAGCCCTCGGTTGTTCAAAGAGTATTTAGTTTGATCTCTTCAGTTATAAACACTGGGAATTTAATAGCATTACTTTGTTGCAGCGGGAAACACAACCTATGAGTACTTGATACAACATTTTCAGACACTCTACAATTGAATTTGCTAAATAAAATGTTAAAAGTTCGTTACCAATTGATAATGTTATTTGATTTTCTATTGTTAATTAACCCCAATATTATCAGTTACGTTAAGCAAGTTGAATACGTGAACTTACACGAAATGTTTCGGGGAAAATTATATACCTTTACAAAATATTTTTTTTATGTGTATAATATAACCTGTTAATTAATGTAATATTTCCTCAAATGATCGAAACGAGCACAACTGATTAATAACTGTAATACCGTCTTCTACAACCGTTTCTTTGCGTTCATAATTTGCGACTGATATATTTGGCTAGACTTTCCATTTCTATGGAACATCTTTTTTGGATACTTCTACTTTCCTACCGTAACAGTCTGTTACCATGAATTTAGCATAAAGGTGCAATGAAGTATTCGCTTGGGTTTTTACAATCTCTATATATGTACACAGACACACACCCCACGTACACACACACACACACACACACACACACACACACACACACACACACACACACACATATATATATATATATATATACATATATATATATATATATATATGTATATATATGTATATATATGTATATATATATATATATATATATATATATATATATATGTATATATATATAATCATATATTTACATGTGTATACAAATCGATAAATATGTAAATATAGATATGTAGAGATACGTACACGTATATATATATATATATACATCATAAGGAATAATACTGAGCTAGAAAACAATTCACAAGTAATACAGAATATTGAAGGTGTCAAATTGATTGAAGCAAAATATAGAAAAGGAAAAGCTAACGAATATCATTGTATATTTTTATTATGTGAGTTTGTCTGACAATCTGCCAAGCATAATAATTTCGAATCTGACTTACACACAGTTGCACAAAAGTTGAACTATGACATTAAATCTCGTAAAACGTCAATATTTTAGAAAGAGAATCGCTTAAGTAATGAAGGAAATAGTTTCTACATATTTGTAGACTGTCACTAATGAATGCATGTTAGTATACTTTTATAGAGAAGCTGTCTCAAATGCAAAAGTTTTCCTGAAGTACCGTGAGTTCATGCAAAAGTTTTCCTGAATTACCGTGAGTTCAGAATAAGTACAAACGAAATGTATAGACTTTTCTGGCTGAATGTGAAAAAAAGGAGAATATCATTCTTAATCTTTATTACTAGTAGATCATATCAACTTGGACTAATGTATAAACATTCCAATCACCGAATAAAATGAACAGAGAAATGCATTTTCTGTTCGAAAATGTAGTGGCTATGCAATTCATGTGAATAAAAAATACTTCGTCAAAATATTGTATGTAGGCGAAAAGAAAATTTGTTCAGCTTTCTTTTAATTGGCAATCTAACGCACCCTAACTCTTGCAAATAACAGTTTTATTGTTAACATTCTTCTGAATCATTCTATACATTTAAATCATAGATAGAATAGCTAAAGTCATTACAAATATTAATGAGGCTTTGATTGAACTGTGCCCCCAAAGCGGTAGGAGATATGCATGGGAAGATACAGTGGTTAGTGTTGTTATATTAGCATAACTAAGTCGTCAATGATACAAAATGCCGTATCAACTCAATAGCAGAAGCCATTCATAAATGTCAGCAATCTAGTAAATATAACTACATACACAGAACTGAAGCCCTTGAAGAATTAAATATGTTTGTACTGTTTCGTTTGAAAATATCATCCACATAATATACGTGTATATATATATGTACACATATAAACATACACATAAATACCTATAGGCATATATACGTACATATATATACACACAAAGACATCTCTCTCTCGCTGCTTCTTGTTGTGTGCCTGCCTGAGCAATGTATACAATAGGTTCATTATATATGTATCAGCACATATATATATACATACATACACACATATATATATATATATATATATATGCATTCACATCACATCTCTCTCTATCTCTCTCTCTCTCTCTCTCTCTCTCTCTCTCTCTCTCTCTCGATGAAATCAGTAAACTATGTCATTATTTCCATGGGTAAAGAAATAAGGGTTTTATATGAGAAGGGACACGCATTGAAAATGGTCTAAAATGAAAGAATTATATATATATATATATATATATATATATATATATATATACATACAAACAAACAACCACACATCCACATACGCACACACAGAGCCCAAAACACATGTATAGTCTCGTTCATATAACTTCTTCCTCCTCCTCTCTCTCTGTATATATATATATATATATATATATATACACACACACACACACCCATGCATATGTTTGTGTTTGTCTGCGCGCGCTCTATGACAAGGATAATAATTTGAAAACAAATGTGTTTAGTATTTAATTTCATATACATATATATGTCTTTGTGTGGCAGACTGATCACCTAAATACAACTTACGATGAAAATGTGCGGTTATATTTTGATTAAAATACCAGCGTCTTCAGAGCAAAACGTTTGTATGCTATTTTCGTGCTTTGGCACCTCTGACTGTCACTCAGTCCCATCCTGTTTGCTGTTTTACTCTTCTTTCCTTAGCGTGACCGATGAGACTCATTGCACTTTATTATGTTGTTGTTGGCACTCCATCGCTTACGACGTCGAGGGTTTCTGTTGATCCGATCAACGGAACAGCCTGCTCGTGAAATTAACGTGCAAGTGGCTGAGCACTCCACAGACACGTGTACCCTTAACGTAGTTCTCGGGGATATTCAGCGTGACACAGTGTGACAAGGCTGGCCCTTTGAATTACAGGCACAACAGAAACAGGAAGTAAGAGTGAGAGAAAGTTGTCGTGAAAGAGTACAGCAGGGTTCGCCACCATCCTCTGCCGGAGCCTCGTGGACCTTTAGGTGTTTTTGCTCAATAAACACTCACAACGCCCGGTCTGGGAATCGAAACCACGATCCTATGACCGTGAGTCTGCTGCTCTAACCACTGGGCCATTGCGCCTCCACTAATTTATGACGTATAAGATATTTTCGTATTATTAAACAAATCTCAATATATGTTTCTGTGTGGCGTGAATGTTTGAGTCTATGTGTCAGTACGGGCATATTATAATGTATGTGTATGCGTTGAGGTTATTGCGTAAGAGTTTCCTTCGAGTGTATATCTTCATCACAGATGGAGTAAAACATTACTCTAGAACAGCGGTTCTCAACCGTTTGTTAGGAATGGACTCCGATTATCATTTTTTTTCTGGTGGACGCTCATTCGATATTTTAAAATAGTTTTATAGAAACATCTTTCAAAATTCTTATTTCGTTTTTCACACGTTAACTTGTGTAGGGTGAACTATGTAAAATGTTAGAGAAAGAAACCTATCTATTTCTTGTAATACATACATCGAAGGCAAAATTTATAAATGGGCACTTACAAAAACATTGTAGACACCCAACTTAATATTTTGTTTCGTGGATCCACAAATTCTTATATGGACCCTCTGGAACCATATTGACCCTAGTTGAGTACCACTGTTCTATGAGCTCTTCTGCGTTAGAACCTTCTTTTAAAGAAAAACAATGTATTGAAACAAATGTACAAGGCATCTGGTTAATAAAAGTATTGTAGATTTTTTTTCCTATGAACAGTTTAAGGCATAACATGGTCGATTGGTTCAATGACCAACATATTACGAAGGTACATTTAATCTCTTCTTTTACTTCTTTCAGTCATTAGACTGTGGTCGTGCTGGGGCACCGCCTTGAAGAATTTTAGTTGAATTTTAGTGGAACTTAGTATGATTTTGTAAAGGTTGTTGTTTATTCTATCGCTTCATTTCGTTGAGCCACTAAATTACAGCGACCTGCACACACCAACAAACGGTGCTAAGTGGTTGGGGTAATGTAACTGCTGTTTTGATTATTTAGCGCTGTCTCATTAACTTTGGCAGAGAAAACGTAATCTTCAAAACTAGGGTCACAATAATCAAGAGATTATTCGGATTGTCAACGCCCTGTCCATGATACCAGTGCATCGTAGTTTTATCTTTCAGTAAATGACACTACTCCTGCTTAGGTGAATAAAATGGGTCGTTGTGATATAAAGTGCCTTGTTTTGAGCATAGTCTGGTCCCAGAATCAAAACATAAACCCAACGAATGTGAAGACAATGCACAACATTTATCTATGTACGTTCTCCATAGGAGCAGAATTTCACCGAATGACGTGAAATACATATATTCTTTTGTCCATGTTTTCTGAAACAGTTCGACAAATGTTTTGGATAATAAAATATGATAGCAATTGCTATTGTTACTTTTATATTCGAACGTTGTTCAATTGCTCATTAAAATTGAAATACAGAAAGAACAAAGGGAAAGCATTGAAATGGAGCATAAATTGGATACAAATGCGCTAAATACGATCGGGTGTTTAGTAGTTCCCTTTTGCGAAGGTTAGAGCATTAATTGCAACTTGTTGAATATTTTGCTTTTGACGTCACAATTCAGATTTCATTTATACATTTTGGTCAGTACAGAGACACATTTCTCAGACGCTATGCAACGCAAGAATTATATGTTTATCTAACAGAGGAATGTACAGATGTCATTTTCAAATGCTTTTATAAAATTATAAAATGACCAAATATTCGTTTTCACTTTACAAGTTAAAGTCAATAAATAAACTTAGCTGAACAATCCTTAAATCAATTTAGAAATCTGTATAAACAGTTTTATATTTCCTTGTGTCCGCATACATTTTCAACTATGCAGTGAGTTATTCACCTCAGCGAAAATCTGATACTTCGAAGAATTATATTTACCAATTTACAAATGCTGCTTTTCGTCACATTTCTGTTACTACTAATTTTACGTAATGATATGCTTTTATTTTCTTTTTTCCTTTTATCTTTATCATTGTATCATAATTTCACATTTTGGACCATGGGGCAATGTATCTGTGATCATTAAGCAAATATTATTTCATCTCTACTCTTCAGATAAATTCCTAAATGAATGTAGATCACAGCGGTCGTGCACTAAATTCGAAACCTGTCCAGATTTGTTTGCGCGTCTGTTAAGAACTAAAGTTATAATTACGTACACCAATTTTTTTATTTCTGAATTTAATAGTTTTGAAACTTGATATGACAATATAACTCAAAATTATTTAGCTCATGATATTTACATATTTTTAATCTGTCTCTTGATTTTCACTGTTTGATGTGTAGCTACCAATTATTCAACAGTGTTTGTCTCATCTAGATGCCGATGTTGTGTCTTACGCTTTAAGCACAGTTTGCGAAGATGTATAAAGACATATTTGGTAATAAAATAAAACACCTCTAATCTAGCAACAAATTAAAAGTATTTCAATACAAAATTGTGCACATGTTCTGGATAGTCTATCTTATAAGCGTACTCTATGAACCTTCAGATTCGACGACAGTTTCAATGCGGAACTGGAATCCTTGAGAAGCCCAGCCTAAATGATCCTTAGTCACTCAAAACATCACATGTTGCAGTCTATGAATTAATTAAAAACTGTCGATACGTTTCTCTTCCTGCAGCGCTCCAAACGTGGCAGTTACAAGACTCAACTCCGGCTTTGAAGGACACACGTTCGGTGTCAGAAGATCGTAATGATTGTCTGATATCAATTCCTGTAATACGTAGGCTTTGTGAGAAAGTATTGAGACTTGATGAAACATTTCTTAACTTCTATTGTATACTTAACAATCTAGGACTTAAAATCAGTCTCCAGCGCTTCAACATATGAAACAACATTAATTCTAAGATCCCATGGAAAGCTGTGAGGTGGCATGGCATCACCTTCATTACTTACCGCACTTAAATTCATTTTAGTTGGCTAGAATTTAGGGTACTCAACTCCCGGGTCATCAGAATTATTGGCACATAAACATCTGACATTTCTTCTCTTAGACTTTTGGTTTTGGTGAAAGATTTTTCTCGGCAGAGAAGAACCTAGCATGCCATGTTTGTGCATTTTTAAAACTTGTTAGGTATCACTTGAAAAGAATCAAACTGATTTCCTGTATCTTAGACATGAACTTAATCTGCTCAGTATATATTACTTGTATCGAACGATCTGGTACATTAAAATTCTGATAGTTCACTCCACTACCCAGAAGATTTTTGGCGATGGCACTCATTGACTTTCCAGGATATACATGCATAATGTTTAAAACACATCGGATGAACGGCAATATTTTTGCAGCGTCCAAATATTTAGGATGATGTTTCCTCTTGATACTGTTTAACATTCTCGCCAAAGGATTATAATTCCAGACGAAATTCTTGTACAAAAGAACTTGTTACGTTTGGAAAGTCGTCAATATCTAAATCGCTATGCATCTCACACAAGGCAAAAATAAATAAATGTTCTTGCATTTCTTGTGTTAGATGTTATCTGGCATGGGGTATCTGAAAGAAATAGAAACCTTCCCAAGAACCTTCTCCCTCTATGGAAGAGTGCTTCAATATACAGAATAATTGGGACACCAAACAAATATATTTGACATATGTTCCTAAACATCATTACTTTCTGATATTAGATACTACACGTAGGAACCAGCATTGCTTTACAACATTCTCAGGGCGCGATAAATTAATCATCGGTACAGCAAAATTATTGATAGCAACCGTGTCCTATTTATAGTATACACGAATTAGAATTTGTAGGTTTTGAAGTCTATCTTAATTTGTATATTGTAAATAGTAACGTATGTATAACTCGGTGAAAAAATATCGTAAATTATTGTGTTCAAAGAGCAACAATGTTCTTTCATTTTGCTACTGGGTTTACTTCTTTAGTAGATACATATATACACATACACCATCCCACATTTCCTACATTTGATATTCTGTGTGTTACTGTGCGAGCGTGTGTGTGTGTGTGTATGTGGGAATATATGTGCCTGCGTTAGTTTGTATATCTACAGGTATTTATGTATTCATTATTGTATGAGGGTAAAAACAAGTATAATATATTATCAAATGATGAAAGTTGGTTGTACTAGCATCTATATTGCAGGTGTCGGTAGAGTAGCTGTACCTCTATAGTAATTCCTTTTGTTTTTGCTTCATTGTAGGAAAATAATGCAGGATCATGATTTCACTTACTTTTTCATTTTAACTTACATCTTTATTTTCATCAGTACACGCAAACACCGCTAAACATTTGCTTTGGCAGGTGCAGAGATACTACTTTCACAGATAAAACGTCCGTAATTATGTCGAATTCCTGACGCTATATGTATGTATGTATGTATGTATGTATGTATGTATGTATGTATGTATGTATGTATGTATGTATGGCTGTATGTATGTATTTATATATGTATATGTGTGTGTGCAAAAATATATAAAACACTGTAGTTCTGATATTTCTTCAGTAACTTCTAAAAGATCTATTTAGAATTGTTTCCTTTGATATAGTTTCTGAAATAGTGTTTTTATATGATTTAATTCGACACATTGAGCTCAATAATTTAATGTCTATACTGACAAAGAAATTACAGTCATTCTTCGGTTTCCAAACGGTAATGTTTAATGTTTCTGTCATAGCTGAATATTGTTATATATATGTTTAATCTATTTAAACGGCTAGACTCTGTCTCACTTGGTTGTTTCGACGTTCGGAGCGTGCTTTGAATTAATATCATGTTCCTGAAGTTAACATACACTTAACATACTTTAAATACATAGTTTTATACGGTGTAGATAATTCCCACCGAATATAAGTATAAATGCAGTTAAAAGCGCCAAAAGAAAAACCGAGATTAGAAAGTAAGCAAAACACACACACACACACACACACACACACACACACACACACACACACACACACACACACACACACACACACACACACACACACACACACACACACACACACACACACACACATAAATGTCCATGTATGCGTGTGTGAATATTTGCAAGTATATGTGTTTAAGAGTCTGCTAAAAGTGGAAAAAAAATATTGACAGTTTTTGAACGACTTTGCGAAATATTATTTTTTACCAAATTAT
The DNA here is from genome assembly GCF_046866305.1 of Octopus bimaculoides. NCBI lineage: Eukaryota > Metazoa > Mollusca > Cephalopoda > Octopoda > Octopodidae > Octopus > Octopus bimaculoides. The sequence continues at coordinate 43,020,816 of NC_142930.1, read as the reverse complement.
ATACACTCGTACGTATAAATGCTTGAATAGATAGATAGATAGATAGATAGATAGATAGATAGATAGATACATGCATACAAACATACATACATACGTTATATACATATATAATACATACATACATACATACATACATACATACATCATGTCTACTTATGGTAAAAAGGTGTGAAAACACCCGGTTTCTTAAGTGTCGCCATCTATCAGGAATCTCAGACATCGTTGTTTCTAGTTTTTGACTCTTGTCAATTGGATGTACCTAAGAGAGGCAACTCTAAACAAACATAAAAAGCCATATGTTGAAAAATTTGCAAACAACTCGAAACATTGATGTCTGGCATCCCTAAGAGATGACGGCACTGCACCAACCATAAGAGAAATATTTTCTCCACTGTAACTACAGCAATTGGCAGCTGAAATATGTATTTTAACTGACCAAAATTTTGAACATATATAGATATAGGGTACAATATATAGATATAGGGTAGAAATTAATAATCTATTAATAATTAGTAATTTTACCAAGTTGTTCGGTGTGTTAACAAACCATTATCGGAAAAGGTATATAAACATAATTAAAATTATACACGCACACACACTGGGGCCTGAATGTATATAAATGATTTGTGTGTGAAATGATAATGGATGCAACATTGATGTCATTAAGAACTTGTTGTTATTCGTCTATGATTTTATGTATTAGGCATTTAAATATTCTATGCACTCATGCATTTAATTGTGTGATGTGATACGTTTCACACAATCATCGTATTAAATTCTTTTTAGTGATTTTTCACTTTCCGTCAGAAAACACATAAAACATTTTTATTACAACTGTACTCTGTAAAATTTTATTCAAATATTTCCTGTCCTGTGATGTTAACGGTCATATTTCCTATGCAGTAAATGCATGTTTATCTCCCACAGATCAGAACTTCCCGTAACAATAGTTTTAGCAATGTTACAGCGACCGTTTGTAAAATACGCTGCGAAAATTAAATATATTTACTACAGAACATAAATTGTGTACCATTCATGAAGGATTTTAACACATTTGTTTAATGGCTGTTTGGAGATAAGCTCTGCGTTACACGAGGCTACTTCATTAATGCTGCCAGATGCTTTTACAAGAATGATATCTTATAAGAGTTATTTTCTAAACCAATCGGTATTAACCTTGCTGTGAATCGAGAATAACGTTGTAATCTCAGTCAAACGAGAAGGAAATTTTGTTTCTTAAAATTCTTATACAAGTCAATTGTATTTGGACTACTTGATAAATGTAGCTGTTAAATGCTCGACTTATTATTGAAGACTACGGGCAATTAGTGTTAACACTATGCTCTTTTGTATCATTAGTACCTCGAACGTATATGGTACACCCCGTGCCGGATGATTTTCAAGATTTAGAATCTATAGAACGGTGACGTTTCATCACAAGTCCCTTCCGTTCTTGTCACTATCTTGTGGCAGTCCTTCGAACGGAAAAAAAATTGACAAATAATCTGTGCATATATTATCAATAGCATGGAAAATAATGCTAAGCAATTCAAGTGTCTGAAAAAAATGACT
>NC_142930.1:43009244-43014244 GCF_046866305.1 Octopus bimaculoides | reverse complement strand
ACAGATAATGAGAATACATGTGCGCGCACACACACACACACACATACACATACACGCACGCACACACACACACACACACACACACACACACACACACACACACACACACACACACACACACACACGTATGTACGTATGTATGTATATAGACAAAGTTGTTATCAGTTCAAATATGCTTGAGATATATTCGAAAGCAAAGGAAATTCATTCTTTTGGCATAGAGAAAATTCCTCATAATAGATGAATAGATGTAAATTTTGATACGGTCAACTGATGTCTTCAAAGGGCGTTAATTCTCCCAGCGTTCATAACCATTTTTCTTCTTTATGTTTCTCTATTCCCAGTCCGTGGAGGCGCAATAGCCCAGTGGTTAGGGCAGCGGACTTGCGGTAATAGGATCGCGGTTTCGATTGCCAGACCCGGGCGTTGTTAGTGTTTGTTGAACGAAATCACGAGGCTCCGGCGGGGGTTGGTGGTGAACCCTCCTGTACCCTTCCACCACAACTTTCTCTCACTCTTACTTCCTGTTTCTGTTGTGCCTGTAATTGAAAGGCTCAGCCTTGTCACACTGTGTCACGCTGAATATCCCCGAGAACTACGTTAAGGGTACACGTGTCTGTGGAGTGCTCAGCCACTTGCACGTTAATTTCACGAGCAGGCTGTTCCACTGATCGGATCAACTGGATCTCTCGACGTCGTAAGCAATGGAATGTCAACAACAACATTTCCAGTCCTCCAAAACCTATACTTATCTTTTCACTGAACATATATATATATATGTATTCATTTTATTTTGTACTATGCCATTAGTCAGAAACCTCTGATTAGAAAAAAAGATGTTTCGTACAGCTTAAAATTCGTGGTTTCCATGTACATTCATTATCACGGAAATTTACTAAATAATAATTATAATTATTGGTAATAATGCAGTACCAAGCATTACCACACACGGCATCTGATCTTAACTGCTTGGAATTTTTATCATATACATATTTTATCTTGGTCTAACAGATTGGCTACAACAAATACTCTGTTCAATACTGCAGATTTGCTTTTCCGAGCAGGTTGAACACGTCAATTAGCGGCTGACGAAATGTGCATCTCTGATCACGAGCAGAAGTAGTGGGAGAGCATCATACAGCCATGTATTGAGAGAGATTATTTGGTGTTTGAATAATTCACCTCGGGAAACATGGATGTTTTGCTCATCATCATTAAGCAAGCTATATTGAGGGAGTATCTTCTGAAAGAAAATTCTAACTGGGCCCCACCTACAAGGCTATGTGCTGTTTATCTTGATATGAGATCACCATCTTGCACATATATGGTTGTGATACACGTGCGTGGTGTACTCTTGTCAGATGAGAAGGCTTCGTATATTTGTACACCAGTGTCATTTTCGTGGCATGCACTGCTCTCACTCAATAATGATGATTGCAATACTACTACTACTACTACTACTACTACTACTACTACTACTACTACTACTACTACTACTACTAGTAATAATAATAATAATAATAATAATAATAATAATAATAATAATAATAATAATAATAATAATAATAATAATAATATAACATACAGAAAATTGCACTACTAGCACTGCACACATCCTACGCAAAACACTTTCAATACAGTAACCATAAGAGCATCACGGCAAACCACAGCACACACCCAAGGCACACAGAGCTGCGCTTGGTAGGGAAGTGAAAGCACGTTATAAAAATAAAACTACTGAACAATAATAATAGTAATAATAACGATAATAATAATAATAATAATAATAATAATAATAATAATAATAATAATAATAATAATAATAATAATTATTATTATTATTATTATAACAATAATAAAATGTTGATAAGAAGAATAATTTATTAACTACAAACTGTTTACATTAAAAATTATTGCGGACAGCACAGTACAAATAGAAAGATGGGTTGCCTGAAAATCTTAGAAAGAAAGAAAAACAATAATTACAACAAAATTATCCAAAAGTGAGATATTTCTTAAGATTGCTTGTGGCAATCCCACAAATCCACATGTTAAGCACCCTCTCCACTTTGTCTACAGGCGCCTACTTACATTAGGCCCATTCACTCGGGGCATTCTCGTGACATTCAGCTACACTTTAACAAAGTTGGCAGAGGATGGGTAGAGCATCCCACTCCACTGTCACTTTCCTTTTCAAGTGAAACTTATAAAAGTTTATGAGAGCTTGGCCAAAAAGGGAAGTGTCAGTCTACAGCCCTTTCAGTTGGATCCATCACACATGTTCTTTCGCTAAGGCTGTCAAGCAAAGAAAAGCAGCTTGTACTTCTCGGCCTATGGAAAGCAGCGGAACTTCACAATGGACTCAGCCGATAGCCGGATCCTTTTCACACTCGACAGAAGGTGTTCGACATAAACCCACAGGTCGGAAATACTCGGGCACTGGATGAGAGTGTGCAGAACAGTTTCGTCGCTTTGCCCACATTTCGAGTAAACCAGCATGACTGCACTTCCGTGAGAGTAAAGTTTATCCGAAACAGGTAGTGCCCCGAATAATAATATATCTATATCTACAGTATATTTTTATGTATATATGTATGTAGGTATGAATGTATGTATGTATGTATGTATGTATGTATTATGCATGTATGAGTATATGTGCTTGTGAATATGTTTGTGTGTGTGTTTGTGTGTGTATGTGTTTGTGTGTGCGCGCGCGTGAGTGTGTGTGCTTGTGTGCAATGAATAAATCTGTTTCATTCTTTTAAAGAATATGTCTTATCTCTTGTATTATTTGAACTGTCAGCAAATCTATTTTCTTTTTCTCATTGTATTTTCCCATACGTTACATTCGTTATTTTTATGATTGATTGTTTTCTGAATATTAAACGAACCTATCAATTTTAAGCTGTTTCTTGAGATAACTGTTGAATGAGGTGTTGATGTAATGTATTGCCTATATTAATACCACTACCTAGTCGTGCATGCATTTATCGGAGTCTAATCTTCTAGACTGGCCACGTTAGCGCTTGAAGACCCTGAAAAACTTAATTAATTTCCCTCCCTCTTATAATTGAGCTATTGATATAAATAATACAGTTTATTCTATTATTTTCTCCGTAAAACATTTTCATGCTTTTCCACTAAATATAGAACTTTTCTAAGTTTCTGAAATTTATGTACAGAAATATAAAACTATATTATTTTTAAAGATACCATATGCTTGAAGAGTTTTACTTTCAGAAAGTTTACAGTATGTTGTATACCAGCATATCTTATGAATATACAGCAGTTTACGTATATAGAAAGTCACCATAAATTATTTTACATTTGTTCCGTTTAGAATCACTTTGAATTCAAAGTGATTTTAAAATTACCTCTTAAACTTAAAATGTACAAGCTATTATTTAGTGGGGATGATTGTTTTATTAGTTGTTAATCAGTGACTTCTAATCCTTTAATTAGTTGCATAGTTTTGGTTTATTACAAGTTCGGTATTATTCATGAGCCGAACTTGATAAGTTCCAATCTTTTCAATTGCATACATGATTTATTTTTCTGTTTTGCGACCTCAGATGAATGTAGATAGTAACGATATTTACTTTTCTTCAGTAAACACTCCATAGATAATTACGAAATGCGACAACACATTTACATCTGAAAATATTAAATTACCAGCTTAGGCTCAATTAAAAGTGCTACTTTAACATAAATTTGCTTGCACTATTAACTCCGACTTTCTGTAAGAGGAAGATCTGCATTTAATATGAGACTTCAATACTTCAGACAGAAGCGTCTGTACAGGATATTTGAAACTGCCTGGAGCATACAAGTTCAATATTCGGAAGTTTTCCAGATTTTCAGTTTAACAATCAAGAATGCATGAATCATCTTATGGAAAAAATCGATATGTGAATTTGATGTAAAGAAAGTATCAATGGATATCATAAGTTCATATCCTATGAAGTAGGTTTACAATGATCGGTGTCCATTCCACTGTAGTCACCGAGTGTTGATTAAGTTAATTATGTGATTTATCAGTACGCGAACTTACAATCATCTTATATAAAAATGATATATGCAAGTCAATAACATCGACACCTCGCTTAACTGGGACAAACTTGCAGTAATGAAAATTTCTAATTCCATTGTTTCTCATCAAAACGTTTTAGATTTCAATATATTCTAGATATAATTTATCAATGTCATTTGATCAAAATTAATGGAGGCTTCATTTGATAATCACAAACGCTATACTGTTCTCGAAACAATACTTCAAATTAATTTGAGGAACAGAATGCGAAATGAAGTAGTAAATTGAATATAACTAAAATGAAAATACTTTTGAATCCAAAAAATGAATTGTTTTTATATGAAATGTAAACAGTAATATCCAAACACATTTGATCTTCGCTTTACTGAAAATCTATCTTTTTTTTTTGTTTGGAACGTAATAATGTATATTTATTATTAGTGCAGCGTAGTATATTTATCAATTTCCGGATACATAAAAGAAAAAGAAAATTTCAGGATCATCTGTCAAAAAGCTTATAAACAACTACTGGCATAGAAACAATATTTACTCATAGCTCTTTTAATTGTTTGAGTTTTGTAATATTTTTAGCTTGGTTTTAATTAAATGACGTTATAAATATTTCGGATTTATTTTCATTTCTTTCACTTGACATTTAACTTTATTAAAGTCAAATAACACTGCGTATAAACAGTTCAATACAAGGATGTTTAGTCAAAACCTCGTATTGCATATTCTTAGAACCTGATATTTATTCGCCATAATGTTGTGGTGTACGTATGATGCGATATTGTGAAGACGCATAGCTTCGGAGGGTCTGTTTTAGTATTTTGAAATACGGAAACATTGGGAGATGTTGGGTGACTATAAGCGCCTATGGGGAGGGGAAACTGCATTAGTAATAAAACCGAAGAAATAGTCATTGATTGTTTGCTTGTCTGCACCTTCTGTTTGCACATTGTAATCGAAT
>NC_142930.1:42981744-43004244 GCF_046866305.1 Octopus bimaculoides | reverse complement strand
CACACATACATACACATACACAGACACACACACACGCATATATATATATATATATAGTTTTAGGGAAAATAACCAATTATCAAGAACTCATCGATGAAATTGAGTTTTTTGCCTGTAATTTTGGATTTTGTACCTAATATTATTATATATATATATATATATATATATACATTAACATATTTCAATGGATCTATGCTTTGGGTGATGGGGGTTTCTCTTTATTGTCTTCAGTTGTGTATGGTCTCCGACATAATGTTTCCTTCTAATTGATTGGTTGATGACATCAATATTTGAGAAATACAATCATTGAGTAAACCGAGTTTTGTCTACGATAGATTAGCTGGTCATTTAATTCTCTGATTCGAAGATGAAAGGAGTGCGCAGTCTTGTTACTTGAAATACTCAGCATTTCTGAATATCAAGATAATAAGTTATGTTTTCATCGCAACTATGATATGATTTTTAAATAAGAAATTCTTGAAAGATTGGTCCGTGTATGAACGAATGAGCAGTGTATACGCATACTCTCGAGGGAAGAAAAGGGAGCCCTAAACCACTGACATGCTTTCGATGAGCGTTTAATAAAGGGTCGCACTTCCAAAATTTTATTAGTTCCAATATTTTACACATGAATGTGACAACGATCCTTTCCACTCGCTGCACTGTTCTGGTGACTCAACAAATCTCTTATTCTAAAATGGATTATCTATTTTTCTAGTATTCAAATCAACGTGTCAAGTACAATATAATAATTTCTCTCTATATATGTGTGTGATGTGTGTGTGTCTGTGTGTGCATGCACGCGTGCGCGTGGTGCAGATGCACAAGTACATACACATGTTTATTGAACGAACACTACCGATATGTAAAAATATCTCACTAAGCGAAGTTGGTTTGAAAAGCTTTTACTTCCATAACACTGAATACATGCATTTAAATTGTACACGAGAATCGGAAATCATTCACAATTTGCATATCTATTGTTTTTATTTACTTTCAACATAATGTCAGAAGCATTTTCTGCTTATTTTATTTACTTAGGAGCATGTTTTAAACAATTCAAATAGAAAACTTTTTTCACGATAATAAATTGAATGTGAATGGATCTAGAATCTGACTATCAATCCATCAGGATGATAAAATTTATATATTTTGTTTTATGCATTTCAAAAGGGCCAAACAATAAATTACATATTTAAAAAATCTTTCTCATATTAAAAAATAAAGCTGTATATATTCTGAATTGCCCATTACATAAAAACGTTTTTGCGGAAGCAAAAGTGTACAGTTTCAAAAGTGTTCTGTTTCAAAAGTTGTTTGAATGTGAGTGCATATAATCTCTTTTCTCCCCTTTTATGCTTATAAAATACCTGTCGAAAGAAATTACGCGTGACTGTTCATATAAAACTATTGCAAAACACTAGTAAGCTGCTTCCAAAATATCTTACGATTGGCTTCATATAAAGTTCTCATGCCTCTCCAATGCATAAACGCTAAAAATTCCATTTTACATACAGCACTTTTTAAGGGCGGTGGAATAGCAAAATTGTTAGACCAGTGGAAAATGTGTTTGTCTCCGGTTATGTACTTTCTGACTTCAAATTGCCCTCAGGTTAGCTTTGTCTTTCGTCTTTCTTCACTGATTAAGTGAAAAATACTAGTCAAATACTGGAGTCGATATTATTGACTTATTCTTTCTTTGAAAGTACTGGATGTTTCTAAAATGGAAAGCCATATAACGTAAAATATTTTAGATCTGTGTGTTTTATATTTATGTTTGTGTATGTGTGTTTGTGTGTATGAATGAGAGTTTGTGCGTGTGCGCGTATGTTTGTGAGTGCATGAGTACGTGTGAGTGTGTATGTGCGTGTTTTACTGTGTGTAATCATGTTTAGCTGCTGAGATAAATATACAAGTTTTCCTTTAAATCGGTCATTGAACTACATAGGTTATATGAGATGTTTAATACTTTATTGCGGAGAAATATATTGCATTCTTATTAATATTGTTTGTAAATTCACAATTTAGGGGCATGCAACAGTTTTTGTAACTGCATTGCTTGATAATCGATGCAGATTTGTTTACATTCCTCATAACTTAGAGGCTCTACGAAAAGCGATCAACTAGCAAACTTAAATTATAAGTGTAGTGTTGATCTTACTACACCATTTACGATGGTGCCTTTGAATGGCTGCGGTTCTATGAATAAAACAACAAAATGTTTAACGAAACAAATTTATAAGTAGTGTTGAAATAAATTAAATATCCGTACTAAACGGGGGAAAAAAAACTTTTCCACAGAGAAATGATAAGCAAATCGTGCCAGAATTTAAATAATTAATTAATTGTTTGTAGCTATTTACAAGAATTACATCTGTTATATTATTTCTGCACGAAACCTAAATCGCATTTAGTATTCTATTAATCGGATTGGCTTTTCCACCGAATTGTTAAAACGAAAAGGCCTCAATTTTATTAGAAAGCAATGTTTATAGCAGAGTTCACAATCTAAATGTGAAAAGTTCATTTAAAATGCACTTCCAAACTTCCGCTTATAAATGAATCCCCTGGGATTGCTTTTAATTACTATGCATGACATGGGAATCTCTTCATATGTCTCTCTGATGTTGTTTACACTCTGTAATAGTTAGTGCACTACAATGACTTATTTAACATCCTTCTTTTTCCGAAATAATTGAATTGACTTTTCACTAATGAAAGCATAATTACCAAGACTACAGCAATTATTGATACGCAACAAGCATTACATTTCTTTGCAATACTATAATCTTATGTTCATATGCTCTGTTATGAAAGCTAGTTTGAGAATTTCAACGTACTAAAATATTGATTCATTTTATCTGACATAATTAATGTTGAGACAATGTGGCACCGTTGATATCATCTCCAAAATATTAGAGGCATTCATCTTCTCCAGGCACTGCAATAAACAAAGTCTAAGTCTTCTTGCTATAAGATTTCGCAACGGTTAAGTTAGAATATTTGTACATATAAAAAAATCTTAAAATATAAACCCAAAATACATTCACATCACAATAAACTATTAGTAATAATATACAGCATTATCACTAAAATGGTAATAATACTGAAATCTTTCATTTCGCTGATAAGACACATGAAAACCATCTTAAAATTTAACACTTCACTTTTATGTATAATATATAATAGAAATTTATACTAGTTCATATTTGTGCTAAGTAACTCTATTTCCTTCCTCTTGTAAGTTTCATTTCCTAATGTATACTAATAGAAGAGAATATGACCAAAAACTGCGTGTACTCCATCCCATGCAGCTGTGTTAGGTCATACAAAGTAGCTCAATATATTAGAATTATATTCTAATACATTTATCTACTTCTCATCGACTACGTATTAATATTTTATCCGTTCTCCGCTCTTTGAAACCTGTCTAGTTACCGAAGTAAAAACCCAGCTAATGTACTATATTTAGTATATTGTACGACGTATATGGTTCAAAGCCGAGGAAAAGCTTACAACCATAACTGCGCTAATGAACAATATCTATAATATTCCATTTACTTTCGTCACTATATATATATATATATATATATATATATATATATATATATATATATATATATATATATATGTGTGTATGTATGTATGTCTATATACTCTCACACACATACATGTGTATACAACTAGACACACTCACATACACCGTATTGTATATATATATATATATATATATATATATATATATATATATAATTATGTGTATTTCTTCTATCTTAATGAATAAAAATTCTTCGGATAGAATAAATGGGTTAATAGAAACCAATGTAGCAAAGAACACAAAATAACTATGGTTTAGTTCCTGTTTTTAAGGCAGGAACTCCTTGAAATTTTGGGTATTTGAGTATATTTAAAAATTTAAGGAATGGAGAAAACGCATGTTATAATTGCATACTTTATTCCTACATATGTTTCAAAGGATTATAACCTGTGCGATCCATAGGGATCTTTGATGTTAAAATTGTAACCTTCTCATCAGGGAAAGCATGGGATAAAATATTAATACGTAGTCGATGAGAAGTAGATAAATGTATTAGAATCTAATTCTAATATATTGAGCTACTTTGTATGACCTAACACAGCTGCATGGAATGGAGTACACGCAGTTTTTGGTCATATTCTCTTCTATTAGTATACATTAGGAAATGAAACTTACGAGAGGAAGGAAATAGAGTTACTTAGCACAAATATGAACTAGTATAAATTTCTATTATATATTATACATAAAAGTGAAGTATTAAATTTTAAGATGGTTTTCATGTGTCGTATTTACGGATATATATGAAGTCTCTACATGTACATCAAAATTAACAATTCATTCACAAGTTAAATCAATCACTGTTGAGCTAATAAATTTTATATTGCCAGGAGCATTTTCCTGTAGATAACGAATTGAAAACATAATTAGAAGACTACATAAATTTACGTGAATATTAAATCTATAGTCTTGGGGAGAAGAAAAAGCTTCAGTTAGATATATATTACAGATAAATACAGTTAATGAGATTGAGTAAAAAATGATGTATGGAATACGTTATTAATGCGTCTAAATATATATAAATATATAGTGGTAAATAATTAAAATGAGATTTTTCACCGAAACACAATGATTATCTGTAAAGGTATGACATTAGGTTCATATTGGGGACAATTATTATTCAGGTCACTGCCTGGAATCGAACTCGAAATCTGGGGGTTAGTTGGCCGCGCTATTAACCACTATGCAATAAGCCCAAGATTCCGAGTTCAATTCCAGGCAGTGACCTGAATAATAATAATAATAATAATAATAATAATAATAATAATAATAATAATAATAATAATAATAATAATAATAATAATAATAATATCCTACGTAAAATACTGTCTATGTGATCTCAAATTTTAAAGCAAACACATAATTTTCTTCTGGTTTCTTAAACATCCACTAGAACAAAACTGTAGAAATCCAAATATATGGTACCCTAGGCATAACACCTACATGAACTTCTAACTTGTTGTCTCTTGAGGTCTCTGGGTGAGACTTGGATCCAACTTGTACAAATGCAAAACAAAAGTCAAACATATAATAATAATAATAATAATAATAATAATAATAATAATAATAATAATAATAATAATAATAATAATAATAATAATAATAATAATAATAATAATAATAATAATAATGATAATAATAATAATAATAATAATAATAATAATAATAATAATAATAATAATAATAATAATAATAATAATAATAATAATAATAAGAGACACCGGGGAAGTTTAACATGTGAGAACGATAAATCACTGCTCCGAAACTTATCCAAAAACATCAGAAATAAAGACATCACATTGAGCCAAAAAATAGCTGACAAAGGGTTGGACTATATCCGAGTAAGTAATACTCATTGAAATTTATTTCTATTTTTCCAAATATAATGATGTATTTTAACTTGATACCTCCACTAGCCGCACAGCGATCGTAAACACACGTGTTACATCAAAATCAAACCATCTTCGAACCCCAAAACACCATGTACAAAAAAATTACAAACAGATTAAATAACACCGGTATTATTACACCCAAGAATAACAACCGAGAAGTGCGTACTGTAAGCTTGTTACGAAAAGAATACGAAGATCTGAACGTGCAAAACAATCTGACAACAGAAATAAACGAACCGGTACCCTACGAAAACGATGACCGTCAAAATAAAGGACCGGACGTTGTTCCTCATGTCCCGCAAACAAAACCAAAACGGCATAAATGGACACGTGAGGAATACATTTCGATACTATACGCCTATTTCACAGCAGTGCTCTACCCAAAAAACGAAAACGCAACAACACATACATATAAAATATGGAAGAAAAATAATGTAAATATAGACCTCGATAAAACAATGAACCCTAACAAACTAGCTAACATAAGAAGATATATTCTAAAAGCAAAAAAAATATCAGAAATGGAAATAGAACAATTGAAAGGAAAAATACAGCAGGAAAATCTAGATAGTAGTCACACAGCAATGCCAAATAATAATATAAACACTGAGATAGTAAAACACGAGGACAAACGTAACAGTTCCGGCAAAAACGAAGTAAACAAAAAACAACAAACCCAAACCGTAGAGATGTATAATAGTGTACAAAAAGCACCAATCCAGAACACCACAGACAAACATACACCAGGACTTACAAATATATATATAACATACAGAAAATTGCACTACTGGGTACTGCACACGTTCTACGCAAAACACGTTCAATACAGTAAACATAAGAGCACCACAGCAAACCACAGCACATACCCAAGGCGCACAGAGCTGCGCTTGGTAGTGAAGTGAAAGCACGTTATAAAAATAAAACTACTGAATAATAATAATAATAATAATAATAATAATAATAATAATAATAATAATAATAATAATAATAATAATAATAATAATAATAATAACAATAACAATAATAATATTGACATCGAAAAATGCCTTAGGAATGAGAACCTAGTTTCGAAATTTCCCCAAGACACCTGATGAAGGTTGTTTGGTATATCAGCCGAAACGTTGTGTTAACCAAAAAACAAGATGAGGACAAATATCCATCAAATGTAAATAATGAAAATAACGTACATAATTACTCATCTCTTAAATATATAACTGTATTATCGAATCGGTACGGAGCCGACATTAGACTTCAATGGAGATATATAAACAAACTCCATCAAAAACTAGCTCCTCTTTCAAACCATCTAACTTTCGGTGTAGAAGTAGAGACTCAAAGATAAAACCTCCTGGCTTGAATATAATGACACCAGTGGATCCATATAAAGCTAGAAGAGTATCGGAAAGGGAAGGATATGCTCTTGTTCGCGAGAAGGTCCATTACAACCGTTGTAAAAAACATCAACTAAGTAACGAAATCAAAGTGGGTTTATCGTCATTACTTTGACAAATATGAAAGCAAAACCTCCTAAACCAAATGTCACTAGGGAAGAAAATTTCGCTATCAAAAGACTACAGAGTGACGATTCCATCACAATGGTTCCAGCGGATAAGGAAAATGGTACAGTGGTGATGAACAAGTCTGACTACTCGGAAAAATTTGCAAGTCTCATAAGTGATGGTAGCTATAGCAAAGTTAAGAAAGACCCAACTCTGAAAACAAAGAAATTGTCATAAATCTTGACCAAGAACAAGGATCACCTAACACCAATGACTCTGACTCAACACTACACTATACTACCACACATGTACGTTCTTCCTAAGATCCACAAGGATGGTATTCCATTAAAACCTATAGTGAGCTGTAGATGTTCAGTATTTCAACCACTAAGCTGCTTCCTTGTGGATAAAATCAGTCAATTAGCATGAAAGTCAACATAGTTCGTCAAGAATTCCACCCACTTCACAGAATTGATCAAGGATACCCCCACTGAATCCAACCAGATGGTAAATCTAGATTTGAAAAGTCTGTTCAGCAAAGTCCCAAAGAGAAAGTAGTGACAGACACCCATCTAAAAGAACGCACTAAAATACCAATAAGAAACTTGATAGAAATGTTGACATTCTGTGTAGAAACTAACCACTTCAGTATGGACACTGATATATATCGACAAGAAGAGGGTTTGGTTATGGGTTCGCTATTATCACTGATAATAGCCAATGTATACATGGAAAACTTTCATAATTTGGCTTTAGGAACAACACCACAAACCAACACTAATGGTTGCGATATGTTGATGCAATCTTTATACTCTGGCCCACCAGGATGATATCCAAGTGCTGTTAGATCATGTAAACTAAATAAAGCAATTCATACAGTTCACAATGGAAAAGGAAGAAAACAATCAGCGATCATTTCTGGACTTATTAATAACATGCACCAAATATGGATTCAGGACATCCGTAAGAATCTGTTAAGCAACAACTACCCTAAAAACATACTATCCACTCCAATTATGAAGAAAAGAGACGATGAAACCCATAAACTGCCCACAGTCTGTCTGCTCTATGTGAAAGGCGTCGCCTAAAAGATAGAAAATATGTGCGGCCCATATGACTTCAGGACAGTATTCAAAAGTAATACGACACATCACAAATATCTCCTTCGAGTAAAACCACCAATTGAAGAGAATATGACAAAAACTGCGTGCATCCTATGCAGCTGTGGTAGGTTATACAAAGGCGAAACATGTCGCCCCCTCAAAATAAGCGTAGAGGAACATCGCAAAGCTGTGACACGAGTAGATATTGATAAATCGGTTATAGCTGATCATGTATGGAGAAATTGAGACCACCTCGCCCTGTGGGATGACGTTAAAATAATAGACAGAAAACACCACTCGAGAATACGAGAACTAAAAGAAGCAGCACATATGCTGGGGCACAACAACCTCTTAAGCAGACCGAGCGCAGATATGAGTAGCATATGGGAACTGGTATTAGGGAAGCATAGGAAAATATTTGATTTATAAATCCTAAAATTCACTCTATAATAGTCCAAGGGCAGACGGCATAGTGGTTAAAAGCGCAGTCTACTAACACAAGATTTCGAGTTCGATTCCAGGCAGTGGCATGAATAATAATAATGATATCGAAAAAATATCTTAGGAATGAGAAACCAGGTTCGAAATTTCCCCAAGACATCTGATGAAGGCTGGAGTGTATATCAGCCGAAATGTCGTGTTTACAACGATGAAGACAGATATCCGTCAAATGTAAATAATGTACATATTTCCTCATCTTTTAAATATAGAACTGTATATTAGCATTGTAACTTTATCTAGACAAGGAGCTGCATTTTGTGTGGTAAATAAAATTCTTATTCTTCAAATACTTTATGGAATAGTTCCATTAATTCTATTTAACCGAGAAACATATGATTATGCTTATTACGACGTGGGATGATATCAGTAAAATTGAAGTGAATATAAGGTGATGATTTCATTTAATCACTGGCTAAGACACTGCTTTAGACCCGGGCGAGACTGCATTTAATCATACACTTTAAAAGAAAACAAAGTGTAGTTTAATGGAGACTTGACATATTAGTTTAAAGAAATAAGAGGAAAAATTAAGTGTCTATGTTATATTATCTTGTTGCGGGTCAGGTAAAACTACAGTGCATTTGTAATATATATATACATATATATATATATTACAAATAATGGTCATCACATACTTTTTTTCTTTATTGGAGCAAATTTGGCTTACAGCTCTTTCTAGTCGTCATTATAGGTACATTGCTGATAGGTTTACACAATTGGTCTGCTGATCAGTTGAAGAAAATTGAACGACCTAAGAATATTAATGCTACTTTCGCCATTAACAATTCTGGTTATCTTTTTGCATATTTGGTCTAATTTTCTCACATGTGGATTCCGTGTTAGTGAGCGGGGTGGGGTTTTAATTTAATGTTCCTACCTATGTTCCATATATCTTCCACAAACTCACCCAAATGCGGGTTGAAAGGAAGGATTTTTCTGCTTCTAAATTCAATCTCCCATATGCATACATGTATATACATGCAAACACGTAAACTCATTTAGATATCTATATGTATTCTCTCTATCTGTATATATATATATATACTTAAAACATACGGAAACTGAGTTGAATGATTTATTGATTCTAAATTTGTAAAAATATAATATAACATTGAATACGCATTGTACGTTAATAATAGGAGACCTTTATATTTACTTCTCTTTTCTTACACCATTATTCATGGATAGAGTTTAACTATTTTGTAATATGTGATCAAAAATTTGATTTACCGTGACAACACAAGATATTAGATTTAAACGAGTATTACACACAAGATTCCTGTAGGAATCAATCACTTCTTCCAAAATTCAATATTACAACCATCCTCCTTAAAATAGACAAAACTTGTTCATCTTTACATTGCAAGTCTTTTCATTACTTAAAACAGAAAAAAAAAAAGAAAAGGAACAGATTTAACCTGAGAAATTTATTCAAAAGTTCTTTGTGAAAGTGTATGTATATTAGCTTAAAATGTTGGTACAAAATCCACAATTTCGTGGGAGGGGTTAAGTCGATTACATCGACCCCTGTGCTCAAATAGTAATTATTTTATCGATTGCGAAATGATAACAGCCAAAGCAAACTACGTCAGCATTTGAATGCATAACATAAATTTGCAAAAAATGCATTTTGGCTAGCGTGGTAGAGTTTCTGCCAGCTCGCCGCCTACAGATGTTTTAGTATTAATAGAGCATTCTATTAAAACAAAATTGATTAGAAGTCAATTTTCAATAAACATTAGGAACACCTGTTCTTATGTCCAGTGATTTGTATTTGTGTAACCATTTCCATTTTTTCCGTCCTTGTTTTCGTATACATTCACTGCTTTCTTCGAAGGAATCTCTTAGCTTAGTTTTTCCTTGGGGCTGTCCAGATTGGAGCAATCTTGAGTATAACCAGCCGAATTTGCAATGATAATCTGGAACTCGACTGAGGAAACAAAACTCCGAATGACCCGTCCTTGTTTTCTTTGTATCGTCTATCTGGATATTTTGTTGTCCCTTTCTTGTATCACCTAACTGTCTGGACGTTTTGCGTTCTTGTCTCATTTTGTATATATATATATATATATATATATATATATATATATATATATGAATTAGAGAAAAAATTGTAGTTTGGAATCAGTAGTTCTTTGACTGCTATTTCTGAAATCTCAGTATGTTGGAGAAGCAGGCTACTGCTAATCCATGTATATTTATGATTATAAATGGTTTTACCGATAAAGGTTTTTTCATACTGAGTAAAATTGTTAATTATTAATGTTATTACTAATTGATGATTCCCTGACCTATATATCTATATATTTATATATGTATATATATATAGGCATGTAGGTATGTATACATTGCATCCACGATAAAGTGTATGCTTGAGCATGTGTGTGTGTTTGTTTGTGTGTGTGTGTGTATTTATATATGGATGGTTAGTTAGGTATTATAATATTACTTTGCCGCAGCAGGACTAATGTGAACTGAATATACCTATATTAATAGTGCAGAGTATCTGCAGGCCCTGGCAGCATTCTGTAGCATCATTAACGATTACACGAACAAGATTTTCAAAATCACATTCATTAGGTTACAGGAATTTTGGTTTTAAATAGTTGTGTGTCTGTGTACGTATCATAGATAAATAGTGAAACAATTCATAGTTATATATATATACATATATACATATATATATATATACATATGTAAATGTATATATATGTACGTATGTATTTATATCAATATGTGTGTATTGTTTCAGTGTCTGTATCCTTTTCCAGTCAAAATATTTTATAAGATATCAGTTATGAGTCGTAATAGAGGTCGATAGTTTGTACTTTTATCTTGCAATTCATTATTTCTGAGTTTGGAAGACTTGTTCACGTAATCCTCGGAAAATTATGTTGTGAACTGAATTCTCTGCTCCCTAGTGACTGCGCTGCTGTTTGAAATTCAAGTTTAAATACAAACCATCTACTTGTAATTTTTCTCATAACTTGTGTAAATTGCATTGCGTTCGATATAGGAAATCGTACTAATTTATTTACATCATACAATGATTCAGGCAAACTGTACTAATATATGCATATATATATATATATATATATGTGTATGTAGAATAAATGCGCGTGGCTTAGTGGTTTGGGTATTCGGCTCAAGATCGTAAGGTTGTACATGCTGGTGCGTTGTGTTCTTGAGCAATATACTTTATTTAACGTTAACCCAGTCCATTTAGCTGACAAAAATTAGTAGTACGTGTATTTTGAAGGGCCGGTTTTGTTACATTCAGTTGAAGTTGAATCTACCTGAGAACTAAATTAAGGGAACGCACTTTTGTGGATTGATCAGTCACATGCACGTAAATTTCACGAGCAGGCTTTTGTGTAGATCGAATCAATTGGAATCGTCGTCGATAGGTTATGAGAGGTAATGGTGTCATTAAGACCTAAAGGTGTCAGGTTATGCTGAATAAGTGCTATGGATAGACCATAGTGAAGCTCCAGGTTCGGTGACTATGCGAATAAGGAGTCCAACGTAGGTCATATATCATCATGTGTATATATAAAAAAAATGTTTTTTCAGAATGAGATAAAGAAACCAAGGGTGTGAAGGTTTTGGAACATTTATAAATACAAGGTCATACAGCTGTTTCCACGATATTTATTATATCTCTTCCAGTTTTCGATTTGACTTTACAAATGCATTCCCTACTTTTAGGTCACTTTAAATAAAACCCTTGATTCAATAGCGCTGTGTATACAAACGCTATACTTGGAATGGCTAATTTGAAATACTATTGGATTTAACTCACAAGGTATTGGAATCTTATATCTATACCATTCTGCCTAAATAATGGATCTACAAATGCAATATCTCTGCATATCTCACATCTATTTTCATTCCTCTATTTCACTTTCTATTTTGTATCTAAATTATTAGTTGTGTTATATTTAGTATATAAATTCACCTCCGACAAGTTAATATAATTCAAATTAAACCATCTGATTTTTTTCTTATCCAAATGAAACAGGCAACTGTAATCTGGCTGAAAAAGTCTGGGTTCTATTGAAATTTAACTAAAGCATAATTGTGTTAATATATTTTTCTTTAACTCCTCTTCTCGGAGGTTACCGCCGACTCTAATACGTTTCTTTAGTCTTAATATATCCTTGTCTATTTTCCAACTTTTTAAAAACACACTCAGTGTTCACCTACATATATTTATTTATTTCCATATCAGTTATGTAGTTCTATATTCAAGCAGCACTTTTCATCTTTTCAACTATCGATAAACTGCTGCATTGTAAGTATACAATTATTCGGTACATGTCCATTAAATGTGTATTCATATAAAGTATCCCGAAAGGGGAATTATTATCACTTTTCACTTTTCTCCCATCTCAGCTCTTACACCTGCTACACTTACTACGATTTTTTTAAAGTAAAGATATTCTGTTCTGTTTCTTTTTTTCTAAAAAAAAAAATATTTCCATGTTAGATCTCCATGTTTCCTCCTGCGACCGCACAGCATTATTTATTTAACTCAATTGCTTACTCTGAAAATTCGATTTGTATGCAATCAAAGAAACCACCTACTTGGAAGTATAAATACACATATGCACACATGAACACTCCCACACACACAGAGACACACACTATGCATTAGCAGTCAAACACACTCGAATACTTATACACACATGCATATTCAAACCCACATAAATCCCATGTGCAAATGGATATATATATATATATATATATATATATATATATATATATATATATATATATATATATATATATATATATATATATATATATATATATGTATATATGTACACACATATCTTCGTAATAAGATCATAAATCAGAAAAAGAACATACTCTACAAAATATAGAGCAGATGTTTATTTTTGTATGTATAAAGTAACAGCTTTAGATAAAAAAAAACATTGGTTTCATATCTAGCGTGAACTAGACCTATCTTCAGTTTCTCTAAACGATAACTGTTCTCTACAAAGAATGTTTTTTTTTTTTTTTTTTTGAAAAACACAAGAACGCCTGTGATAGTTGAAGAAATATTCATCTTAAAAAATTATGGCCGGGCCAGTTGTCTTCCTTCGCTTGATAACAAGGTTTTCCAATTTTGAAGTAATAATTTCCGAAAATGTAGACAACCCCACTCGGCTTCCGTCTTGAAGTTCAAGTAGCCTCCTGGCTCATGTGAGTTCACAAGTATTATATATATTTTCTGCCATACACAATTAACATAGTCTTGTTCCATTGCGATAGGGTCCACAAGTTTCTAACATTTTGCACCTGATGTTAAAGGGCGTATGATCGTCCTTTACGTACCATATGTATGCTGCGAGTTTCGTTGTGTTGCATCAATCCAGGACCCTGAAATAAGATCTGTGGTTGCTGAGGCGAATTTTAACTTTTGATTCACAAGATCCAACGTATATTTTAGTGCGTGTCCCTGTCTAGAAGATTCCTACCCAAGATCAACGAATTCGAAGATTTCGCAGCAGACATGCTGGGCATTATACCGAACCTTAGGTTCTGTAAATCTTTATTCACCTTTCAACGTAGAATTAGATCCAATTTACACCTCCTTAAGAATACAGCTAGAACCCTACTATTTTCAGCTAAAACAAATAACATTTATAAGATAGATAATGACACTACAACATACCTATGATAACATCAATAATGAGGCAAAGCTAATAACCACCGACCTAAACTTTGCCTATCCGGTAGAAAAAACTAGCTAAACGTAATGGTTTTATAACTATCAAGGATCACAACTCGAACTTCGCTTCCAACATTAAATGCCGCCTGCTTAACCCTGCCAAGTCCCAAATCGGACTGGTGATTAAACACATCCTAAGAAGGGTTAATATAGACATAGGGAAGGCATCAAATTTATCTTTATGGCGTAACACAATCGAGATGTTACATTGGTTTGAGACCAAACGAAACATTTAGAGCAAAGTTCATACAATTCCATATAGTAGGCTTTTATCCATCATTATCGAAAATGTTACTTGATAAGGCTTCAGTATATGCTAGGCGAATCATCGACATAAGTGATAGAGAAATGGAAATAATTATGCACGCTAGGACAACGCTACTGTTCAACCAGGATTTAACCTGGGGCAAACGAACAGACCCTGGAGGCTCTTTCGACGTTGCGATGGGGTCATATGGCATCGCTGATATTTGCGACCCTATAAGGTTTTACATTCTGGATACCCTGGGTAATAAATGCCCCTCTGTCCACTTCGACTTATATAGAGATGATGTCTTAGCCATCTCCAGAGGCACTAACGGCCATACATTAGACAGGCTTAGAAAAACATCATACATAGCCTCAACATCCTTGACCTTAAAATCCCCATACAGACTAACCACACCATGGTGAACTTGGATGCCACGGTTGATTTAGACAGTGGCACCTACAGACCATACCACATTCCGAATGATAGGCTATCATACATTAAAACAGCCTTTTGCTACCCAACCATAGTGTTCAAAAACCTAATAAAAGTTATCACTAAACGGATTCCCATGTTGTCTTCATATAAAGATATTTTCGACGCAGCGACTCCCGCTAACAATGAAGCGCTAACGGCCAGCGTGTTCAATGACTATATAGTATATATACTAGGATCGAGCAACCATGAAAGGAAACGCCACCGCAAGGCTTTATGGTTTGCTACCCCTTCAACCTAAACGTCCGGACATACGTACGTAAGATTTTTCTGAGGTTGATTGATAAGCATTTCTCGCAATCACGCAAATATAGAAAGATCTTTAACGCACATAATTTAAGCATCTCTTTCAGTTGTGCATCCAATGTTAAGAAGCATTTACTTACTACTCCTAAACTACGGGCAGAATAAGGTTGTTCATGCAAAATTAGAAATGAAAGCCCAGTGGACGGCCGATGTAACACCGAGGATAGAATGTACCAAGCATAGATAGCCTCAAACATTAGTAGCAGTAATATCAGTAATATCAATGACAATGCATGGACACACACTGAAAGCTATATCGGATCTTGTGAATGAATCCAAATTAAAAATTTGCCTGAATAACCACAGATCTTCTTTCAGGATCCTGGAGAGACGCAAAACAACGAAACTCGCAGCATACTTATGGCGCCTACAGGACGATCATACGCCCTTTAACATTAAGTGGAAATTACTAAAAACTTGTGGACTCTATCACAATGGAACAAGACTATGTAAATTGTGTATAGCAGAACAATATATAATCCTTACGAAGTAACATGAGTCAGAAGGCTACCTGAACTCCAAGGCAGAAGCCGTGGGGAGTTGTCCACATTTTCGGAAATTTGTACTTCAAAATTGGAAGACCTAGGTATCAAGCGAACGAAGACAACTGGCCCAACCATAATGTGTTATCTGGAATGTTTCGTCATGAGCTTTCCTGTGTTAAGAAAAATGCACAGAGAACAGTTATCGTTTAGAGAAAGTGAATATATGTCTAGTTCACGTTAGATATGAAACCAATGTTTTTTTTCTAAAACTGTTACTTTACAAATGCATACACACACACACACACACACACACACACACACGCACACACACACACACACACACACACACACACATATATATATATATATATATATATATATATATATATTTCTTTTATTTTGCGCATGCACATTGTTTACTTTTGGAATTTGTCGACTGCATAATATAGTAGGGGCAGTTGGACACCGTCTGTGAGAACAACAGCAGCCATTCACACCAACCCAATTCACACTGCCAGAAATTTTGGAAGCAACATGCTGTACCGCTTAGCACTCATGCCGGAAGTTCTAATACGAACATTTCACAGTCTTTGGGTGTCAATCTGAGGACCGTGCATATAATAAGAGTGATAAAAGCAATCATCCAGTCAACATCATGGCGTTTGGAGTGATCGCTACTGATGTTGACGTTATGCCTCCCTTCATCTCCCACACGACCTCACACTCAACACGGAAGCTTACATCAGGTGCTGGAAGAAGTAGTGCTGCTCTGAGTCAAGAAGGTGGCTGCTGGAAGACCCTATGTCTAACAACAGGATTCTGCGCCATGCCACACAAGCAGGAGAATCCACTCATGGCCGTCAGAGAATTTCTGCAACTATTTCACCCCTAACATCTGACCACCTAACTACCCAAACTGCAAACCACTTGATTATAATGTGCGGGGTGCAGTTGAGTGAGAGACCAACAAAACACCTTGTAACACCAAAGATGAATTGAAGGCAGGGTTTACGTCGGCTTTAACCAACAGGAAATTCCAGAGTCCTTTAGAGTCGGTTAAAGCGAATGTCGATTTTATTGAATAAAAGATATTTTCCAAGATATTTTTGTTATTTTAGTAAATTCATCTTTTAAAATGAGATGTCAGTGTTATTTTCATTTATCCGTAATTATGCGACAGTTTATTCCCCATACTCTGTATATATATATATATAAATATATATATATCGAATAGTATTTTAGAATGTCTAATGGAATTAATCATTTTTCCTTTATGCAATTGTGTACATTTAAACAAATGGAGACAGCAGCTAACAGTGATCTCTCTCTCTCTCTCTCTCTCTCTCTCTCTCTCTCTCTCTTTCTATATATATATATATATATATATATATATATATATATATGTATCTTGGATTGGTACCGTCCAATCAGATCGTAACATTAAGAGCTGTATTAACATAGATATTCTTGTCCCACTCTCGATGAACTTTGTTTTGTCCACTCTCGGTTTTGTTTAGCATTCTCTTGCTTCCATATTTCAATAAGCTATTTCATCCAGCAGCGTCCGCTATTATGCAGTTGAAAAAATTCATTTATTCCTCTAGAACGTTCCTTGCTATGCATTATCCACCAGATATCAACCCACATTAGTGTTATCTAAACTGAGGCATTGAGAACATTATATAGGTGAAGCATATAAACGCTATGTTTTAACAACAAAAAAGTATCAAACTATACTCATATGTAACAACACCATCGAACACCAACCCCACTAAACACGAGGAGCACTCAGTAGAACTCCCATTATCTCGTCAAATGCTATAATATATCATCACCAAGTCTGCCTTGCCAAAAGACTTACCCTGCATAGAGAATATGATATTACATAAACTAGCACTACCCACCTGAGCCAGAAATTATTTCAGCCCCCAACAACTACTATCATTCTACACGGCTCGAGTGACGTTATCTGCTACTTCGAATTCAGATATCGCTTGAGCACATATAGAGAAGAGCTAATCAGCTCACTCGCATTTTATCGTTATTGGATATCACCCAACTCCTGGGTTACAAGCAAGAAGTTCAAATAAGTTTCATCCTTTCTCTAACCACCATATATGTTAGAATTTCTTGGAGATGGTTAGTCTCCTACGTCAACCATTGAAGCATATCATTTAACTTCTCTCTAGGATTTTGTCAGGATTGTTTGGTTTGGATCGGACCTACTAAGCAGTAGGTTAAAATATTTCAGTCCAAGCAGCAACCGTCTCAAATCTCCTGCCTGATGAAGCGTTCCGTGCAGCCGTTGTTATGAAGCAGTTTAAACTATAAACGAAGCCTTAGCGTGTTCGATTTCACTGATCTCGTGTAGCGTTGGTGCACGCTACAAGAGCCGTGAGAAATGCACCTTCCTCAAACAAATATAAGCACCAGCAAGACACACCAATAAACTTCTGAAAAACAAGAGCCTTCACCTGAGAACCCCAAGTTTACTTGATACCCTTCCACATAAAGCTGAAAAAGAGAAGAGGGAATTTATTTACACATACCATCTTTACGTTCAGATTTTATTTACTATTATTATTCTTACATGCAAATTTTATTTACAGTTACAATTCTGAAATGCAGATTTGATTTTTTAACCTCATTGATATATTTATTCTAAATGCACGCTACAGTATGTATGTCTGCGCGAGTAAAATATATTTTTCTGTGTCATGTTTTTATGGGCATTTAAAGTATTTATATATTGTCGTATATAAGACAATATAAGACCGTCGATATACTTCCTCGTATAATGGTACTAGTATTTTCCCTTACAGGCATGTGAACTGCCATATGTATGCATGCATGTGCGTATGTATACATATGTCAGATATACATGTATTTATATGTATTCATATATATATATATATATATATATATATATATATATATATATATATATATATATATATATATATATATATATACATACGTAATTTTCTCTTTTTCTTCCTTTACATATGCACATGTAGTAGAGGAGACAGTAATTACTGCAAGTGCATCCTGATGTTTCCGCGTTTTTATGTTGATCAATACAAATATTTCTATATTTATAGACAATTCCAGTCTTGGAAGGCGGTTTAAGTAGAAATAGTTCTTATTATATCAAAAAAATTTACTCAAATATGTAAGATATTACGAGCAAGGATTGTAATCAATGTTTTGCTGAAACTGGTTGTTGGTGAGCTAAACATAATCTTCACCACAGAGTCTACAAGTCGGCAGTGACGTTCTCTTTCACGTTCTCTCTCATTGTCTCACTCTCTCTCACTTTCTCTCTCTATCTGTATATATATATATGTGTATGTGTGTGTGTGTGTGTGTGTGTGTGTGTGTGTGTGTGTGTCTATGTATATATATATACGTATATATGTATGTACATATGTGTGTATGCTTGTTGGTGTTTGTTTCGTTAGTAGAACGAAATTTTAATTCTGGAAGCATTGCACAAGTATTTCTAGTCGGTCGTCTTCAAAAGTCTTAATTTTGTTCCGAGAATACCAACTATGAATTTATTCAATTACTAGACCAGAAATTGTTTTCCTTTTATTATTATTATTCAAATTATTAAGGTGGCGAGCTGGCAGAATCGTACGTATTTCGGGCAAAATACGTCAAGTCAAATCACCTGTCCTTACGTTCTAGATTCAAATTTGGCCGAGATCCTTTTTGCCTTTCTACCTTTTCTGTTCAGTAATTGGATCGATATAATCGATTAAACCCCTTACCCTAAATTGCTGGCTCTGTGCCAAAATTTGAAATTAATAGTATTCGAATAATTGATCAATTACTCAAGAGGTGTATGTTTTGCTGTGTAGTAAAAGTTTGCTTTGCAACAGGTTTCCGTGTTCAGTCCCACTGCATGGTTCCTTCGGTAAATGTTTTCTACTGTAGCCTGAGACGACCAAACTGAAAGAAGCCCGTCGGATATAAACAACACCTCACAATGCCCGGGCAAATGCAGACAGAACAGTTTCTGGGACAGGTCCGTCTAACTGCACTTCTGTACCTGTGGAGCTTTCTAGAACCGCAAAGGCCCCGACCCCAACCATCGTAAGTACTGTTATGGCTCGAAGTTTCTCCGGAAAATACCAGTTTCTCCGGAAGCCCTGTCAGTGATTCTCAAGGATGTAGTAGCTCTCTTCAGCCACTAATTCCCTATAGCACTCCAATGTGGAGCTCTCATCAACCGCATTTCCCGAGTGGCGGGGGGCTGCGAGTGCATGCCGACGCCCCATGTAACAAGCTTGATCAAGAAGGCAGCTCTGTCAATAAGACGGACTGCGGAAAATCCTGTCTAAATAAGAGTGACCACTTCTGTTCACCGTCAAGTAATAGGCAGAACATGTCCCTTCCACAGAAAGCGGAAGATCAAGCGCTGCAGCTTTATCAGGCATGTAGCAGGGTAAATAAAGTACAATGGTAGTAGACGACAGTAGTGATATACGTATTCGCCACCTTTTTTACCTTTCTAACTAGGTCCCCTCTATTCCAGATTCCTCTAAACACTAACGTCTCTGCTCTAGCAGTCCTTTTCATGTCTATCCACCATCGGTGTGTGGTGATCGGCGATTGCACCCGACAAATTCCGATGGACGTGCTTGCTAACCCGGTCTCTGAATGCATGACGCAACGGTGAAACAGCTCCCAGAATCCGGAGCCCTGCCTATGAATACCATCTTGGTCGACCGTACATATCAATGCTTCATTGCATCATTTCAGATGACTTTAAATATTTTCATTAAAATGAATTCCTGTAAAAGGTAAAAATAGTTTCACAACTAAACACCTATATTGTTATTAGATTGTGATGTATCGATGCGTGACATCGGCTACACAGAGAGCTAATAAATAATGCATTTGGCATATCAGTATGGCCGATCTTTGTTTCCTTGAACATTCAGTTCTTGAATGAATCGTAGGAACGTTGAAGGGATATACGGAATTACCGGCCATTCAAAGCTGAATTAGATCGATATTTTCTTGCGACAAAGGGATTTGGCTTCAATACTAGACTGTTTACGACACTGATAGAAAGAAATTGAATTGAACCCAGATCATTAAGAATTGGAACGATCTATTCCCCAAACTCCACGAAACTGCCTTTTAGATTTGTTTACTTGGCGAATTAGAATGTTAACCTAATTATTAAATTACGAACACTATGCATCCATAACATAAGAAGTATCTGGCTGTGCAAAATTTTTGCTACTTCTCAGTAGCGGATAGACAAAATAACATTATGCTAAAACACATTTCAGACAAGTGAAATAGAACTGAATGTTTTGCCACTCAACACAGCAGTGGCTATAGAAAATACACATTTCATTAGGTTCCATACCATCAGGATAATTTGGATAGCCGCAGAATATTCTTCTTTTTCTTTCCATCGGAATAAATACATAAAGTATATTAAATTCTATATTGGAAGAAAGTTTCCCCGTTATAAAACAGAGTGCTACCACAATATTTATTGAAAGTGCGCAATTTCACAAACAAGATATAAAAATGTATGTAGTATTAAATCAATGCTTATATAATTTACTCAGTCACAGGTGGGATTTCGATTTAGCATAATGGAAAACCATACATCTGAATGCAGAAATTTCAATTTTAATGAGTTTTAGTATGCATAGTTTACTGAACTCTTGTTATCGATACTAGTGTTAGTCAAAACGTTACGTCATACTTACCAATATTTCTAATTTCCAGTATTCCTGATATGGTATCAAGCTAACAAATATTACTTGATAATCATTTGATTAATAAATTAAGAGGGAATTTAGAGCAGGACTAAATATATAAAACTGAAAATACATATACCTGTAATTATTGTTTTGTAGAACCTGGATAGCACATGTATAATGGAAGTCCTTTAGGTATTTTTGAAGACTTCTTTTAAGCAGAGTCCACAAGTGGAGTGCTTGCGCTGGTATGGGATACACGAATCTATTATAGGTCAGGAAAACCTATATTGTATTTTTCTATTAATTAGGTGGTGTATTTGGCTGGATAGTGATGCGGAAGTGTTATACTCTGTATATAGAAACGAGTTTAAATGTGTATAATATCGCAGAACTGATAGCTGCAACTGCAGATCTGGGGCAGACTGCCTTCTGCAAATTCATTACAGAAGATTCAACGTCGTATACCAATGCACCGTTCACAAAAAATTAAATAACTCCAATAGCTTTCTACCACAGATTTTTAAGCAAAGATAACAAAGATAGCAATTTAATACCTATTGGAGTCATTTACTATGTTGTGAACAGTGCATTGGTATATAGGTACTGGTGTCGATGCATTCAGTTTATAAGTTCTTGAAGGCAGTACCCCCGCATGGACAAAACTTTGTGCCAGAATCTTACCAGTGTTGTGTGCAAGCACGTAGTTCTAAAGAAAGAAAATAATATTTGATGCTTTCTGAGCATTAATACCACGCAACCTTAGCTTAGTAATAATAGAGGGCGACATCTAGAAGCTATCTTGAATTTGATCAAATCTGTTATTTCTAATAGTTCATTACATGGACGTGTCCTATGCGCTAACAGAATTTGAATTGATACAAAACTGAATCGAATTGTTAACGGAT
>NC_142930.1:42921744-42976744 GCF_046866305.1 Octopus bimaculoides | reverse complement strand
GCTCAAATGATTCAAACTTAGACTCCGATGTCTTTATAAGGAATTGATTCTACAAGTTAAAGAGAGGCTATAAGAAGGATCAGGTTGAGCGGGGATAGAGGCAATTATGAGGATCAAAAATAGACACATTATACGTATTAAAAAGGTGGAGATCTTCAGATAATGAATTTTTAATTATAAATACGTAGATATTTACGTTAATAGGTCCAGCTCACACAGAGTACAAACGACAGAAAATTAAAGGGGCGGACGAAAAGTATTATAAATCCGTCTCTAACCCAATGTCGGAGGATCGTCTTATCCAATGTTAATTGGACAAACATGGCTGCATATTCTAATATAGCATATTCTACTGTCTTCTACTATAGCCTCGGGTCGACCAAAGACGTCAGTGGATTTGGTAGACGGAAAATGAAAGAAGCCCGTCGCATGTATGTATATATATATATATATATATATATATATATATATATATATATGTGTGTGTGTGTGTGTGTGTGTGTGTGTGTGTGTGTGTATGTCTGTGTGTCTGTGTTTTTCCCCCCACCCAACATCGCTTGACAACCTATGCTGGTGTGTTTATGTGCCCGTAACTTAGCGGTTCGGCAAAAGCGTCCGATAGAATATGTACTAGGCTTACAAAGAATAAGTCCTGGGGTCGATTTGCTCGACTAAAGGCGGTGCTCCAGCATGGCCACAGTCAAATGACTGAAACAAAAAAAAAAGAGTAAAAGAGTATGTGTAAGCTGGACTTATTAATACAGATATCTATATATTTAAACTTAAACGTTAATCATCTGAAAGTCTTCCCCTGTTACTTTCTCTCGACTTGCATGTATACGTATATACATATTTTGTATTTCATACCTAAACTATTATATTTAATATATTTAATTTATTTAATGTGTCTAATTTGTTTATGCACATAATTACCTGCATATGTGTGTGTGTGCGTATATACATGTGTGTCTATACGAATGCGCGTGTGTATGTTAGCATATAACTATGCACGCATTTGTGATTTATGCTTTCCTTTTTCCTTTGCAGAATTCAAACCATTCACTAACAAAATGGTAAGTTCCAATTTCTTAATTTTAGAACGCTTTTTTTGTTTGGTGAATATGTCTATCAGTGTATTCATATATTAGGCACATGTGTTGATAAGCATGCATTTAAGTTCCAATTTCTTAATTTTAGAACGCTTTTTTTGTTTGGTGAATATGTCTATCAGTGTATTCATATATTAGGCACATGTGTTGATAAGCATGCATTTAAGTTCCAATTTTTTAATTTTAGAACGCTTTTTTTGTTTGGTGAATATGTCTATCAGTGTATTCATATATTAGGCACATGTGTTGATAAGCATGCATTTAAGTTCCAATTTCTTAATTTTAGAACACTTTTTTTGTTTGGTGAATATGTCTATTAGTGTATTCATATATTAGGCACATGTGTTGATAAGCATGCATTTACGTACTATGCTTGTCGCAAGTATTTTCTTTAATACTGAACATGTCTACTTGTGTAATTTTCTCAGTACGTCATGTGTATTATGCATATTTGATTTCTGTGCATTTTTTCAATCCCCACAGTATCGTCTTCATGGGAAATAAGTGGAATTATTTAAATATTTTCATTATATCAATAATTATATATACTTTTTCGTCTTTTACAAGATTCTTTTGTTGCATACTCCAGTACCTATGATAATAAAAATATAAATATATCATCGGTATATTACAAGTGTTAGCTTCTCGTTAGCTTTCCATAGAATGGCCCCTTTGATGGGAACATTTACATCCGCAGGGCAGATGATATCTTCAGTAGAGTACAGATTTTAATCCCTGTTTAGTAAAATCTCATCTGGCATATTTGGAGTATACAGAGATATTCTTCCTACCTGAATGACATATGGTATTCTTTAGTTAAAATGTGTTATTACTTTTTTCTTTGAGAATAGGAAGCTGGACAATAATTTCTATAGAAAGCATTGCAGATAACTTTAGATATAACGTCATATCTCATGAGAAGTTTGTTGCAGATATTGTTGGACAGTTGCAGCATATGGCATTGATATTCTACTCATCGAAATGGCATAAATCAAATTTTCCGTCACAGATTAGAAGTATAGGGAAACAATTTCCTCATTAACTGATCCATATCTATTTTCTTTCCTTGGACAGAAAATCTAAGCCTTCTACAGGTATAGCGTCTATCGTTGTGCTGCATGTTCTTTATTCTTCACGCATTTCTTTTTGCCCATAAGCACTCGCTGCTTATCCATTTAATGGTGGCGGTTCCAATTCCGTTTTATTAATATTTTCCGTGTATAGCTTGTAAATTCGTTTCACTACTTATTTGTAGCTATTTACCGCTCAGTATTGGGTGTTACTTGTGCATTTGTATATATAACCATTAAACTGGAAACCAAGTGAATATTGATAACATGTATGGCGCTCTAACTGATATGTATGTATGTATGTATGTATGTATGTATGTATGTATATATGCATGCATTTGTATATGTATGTATGTACTACGTATGTATGTATGTATGTATGTATGTATGTAGGTATGTATAATGTTCAGAATTTGTCTACGATCACAATTCGAAGAAAGTAAATCAATCAACGTTTATTTAAACTACTTTTACCTTTCTCCCCTATCTCTTCACCTTTCTCTTTCGCTCTCCCAACCGCCATATAGAAAAGTGTATATACATGTTCTGTGGGTGTGTATACAACTACGTGTGTTTGTGTACGGTTTTTTCAGAAAAAAGTATACACTAATCTGTTCGTGCATTTACTATATCGCGAATTTTATGGTCGGTAGGAAGAACATAAATATTTTAATTTCATTTACATCATCGCCAATATATATATGTAGTACCATATTGATCACCAAGATTCAATTAAAATGGCTACATACGACAACTCGTTAATAACACAGCATAAAACGTGTTTACCAAAATAACTCGTTATGAAACTGTTCACCTTCGAAGAATTGCTTGTGATGGCATCTGAAAGAACAGCTTTCATTTCAAGTTCATTATTTCCGCCAAGGAATTAGAGGCGCCGCTTATTAGTACAGTTGGAATGGAATTACCGGACTTTTTCTCAATTAATCCAGCCGTATGGTTTCATGTTATAAAGTAAGAAATACTTTTAAGCTTTCGGTTACATGCAACATGATATAGACTAAGGTCACATTCTGCCAGACCTCACTGCAACAGATTAAATTATAAAATTATAACTATTATTATTCAAGGCAGAATGGAAGAGTTTATAGTTCATTAGCTCTCAGAGCTACCGAGGCAAATACAACAACTGTGAGAATATAGTGTTTCAGAACACCATATTTTCGGCAACTTCATCAGTAACCTCATCCGGAGGAAGATCAGGTTACTCCCGTTACTCTGGTTACACCAGAGGATTTCAGTTTGGATTTCAGTCTAATTAGACAAGCACTGTACACAAGATTTGCCTTTTGAATGATTCCACAAGAACAGGTTTTAATTATTTGCAACATTCAAATACCGAAAAACATGACAAAACTGCCGTGATTAAGCTAACCAGATACACAGCGGTCATACATGTCCATAGAGGTGAATCTGTCGGAAGACGAGTATTACAGTGTACAAATGCTGGCACAACTAGATATTAGGCACTTATGCTCGAAATTGCAAGCCATTTTGCTCATACAACAAGAGCAGTACATCGACAAGTATCCGGATGTACATTCAATTATAACATTTGGAAGACACATGTGCCACGTTTTCTATGCTATAGACAAACGGATAAGTACACAGTGCATTAACTATTTGTCCTGTAGTGCTGCAATTATTGTTCTGGGCGCAAATTGAATGTTAAGGTTTACGTATGAACAAAGATCATAAGGTTAGACATTGGCTTGAGTCGATTTGGTGCACCAGCATGACCGCAGCCACTTGGCTGAAACACATAAATAAATAAATAAATAAATAAATAGCTGACGTTTCTCAGTCTACAGTAGAATTGTTTTCCGACAGCCTTTTAAAGACTCACTCCAGAGACTGAATCTCTTATAATATTTTTATTTAGCGTTCTGTGATAAAAATACATCATGGTCTTCGTCATTTAATATTACATCATTGCGAATAATTCCATCTATGATAACGTTTTAATAAGATATCCCCACACACACACCAACACACACAATTATGATGATCATCATCTGAGAGATTACATGTGAGATGATCAAAGGTATAATTGAAGTTGAACAGTTTTACGTCGAAAATATGTACATTTCAATTTGAGTTAAGGGAATGATAAGAGATGAAATTTCCGACCGGAAAGAATATTCATCTCAAATGTTTGACAGATTTATTCTATTGGATACAAAAATGTTACTGAATTCCTATGAAAAATATAGGTAAAAATATTTTATTAATGCTTACAAACAATTAAATATTACATAATATAAATATAGAAACTCCGGTATACCAAAACATATAATGTCTATGAACAAAGTAATTATAACAAAATCATCACGATTTGTTAGTTTTGTTTATGAAAATATCTGTTCAAGAGACTAAAATAGTAATACCAAATATAAAAACGTATTGTACCAAGTGTAAATACTTCTCATGAAAGTTAGTTCTTTTTACGCTATCATAAATATCAAGAGATAATTTTGAGAGCAAATTTTTATAGAGCTGATAATTAAGATTATAAGACAGATCTATTGAAAAAATATCATAAGTCAATAATTGTGAAAATAGATTCAATTATGTTTTCGGGCTTTATATTTTTACATTCAATATTTAGTTACTTGGATTAATAGAATATTTAACGTCAATTCACCTTTCTGCAAAATTGCCACTTCATTGGCTGTATACATTTTAATTTGTAATATACTCAATTACACAAATTCGTTTTTAAAT
Organism: Octopus bimaculoides; assembly: GCF_046866305.1. NCBI lineage: Eukaryota > Metazoa > Mollusca > Cephalopoda > Octopoda > Octopodidae > Octopus > Octopus bimaculoides. Next base: position 42,971,823 of record NC_142930.1, on the reverse strand, counting down.
AAAAATTATTGCTAATGTAAATAAAATGTAAACATTACACTTAAAGTATTAAACAGACATAACAATTAGAATTTCAAAGGGGATGGTATACTGATACTTGATTATTTTCAAATTAATTACCTAATTACTAAATACATTTTAGAAACAAAAAAACTTTGTATTTGAAAGAATAATTTGTACACGTCAAATCAAATCGCTAACAACTAATTAGTATAAGACAATAGTTTATTTTAATAATTAAACGGCTGCGATATTTTAATATGTGAGAACGAGTAAATTTTCCAGGATACAATGCTAAGACGCCATTCAATTTGGCAGAACGGATTGATAACGGATTCCATGAAATATTAATTATATGAAATCATAAAATTAAAAAAATACTAACGTAGTAAGTACAAAATTAAATTTTACATTCATATTAGACATTTGTAATAATAATATAAATAATTAAATTTGTATTTGTAATTGATACAAATAAAGAAATTAAACACATGTGCACATATATATCATAACACTAATACATGTGTATTTCTGCATACAAGTGAAACCATTATACTTACGTAGCGAAATCAAAGCGAGTTACATTCAATTAAATGATTAGACACTGAAATAAATTACAATTTATATCAAAATGTTGTATAGTTGAAAAGAAAGAAGCTAATAAAATAGATTAATTTAATTGTAGGAAAGAATAAATGAATTATATTTTAATGAAATATAATTTCAAAGAATACACGGATTCAGAATAAAAGAAAGGAAAGTATACAACAAAAATGATGTCGAGAAAAAAAATTATTTAAAAGTATTTCAAAGATCTACGTAATACATGCAGATATATATTTCGCTATGAATCACGATATGATATTGGAAAAGATCCTATTAATGGATATATAATTGCAAAGAGTTCAGATTATGTCAAGAGATGAATACGCATTTTAAAAAGGTAGACACATTTGCAGATAACACAGATTAATGTCCTCATTAATACATTGCCTATTATATCATAATATTGCATACAAATATATATCACTATATGGTTTCGCACACTATTTTTGCATTATGTGCAAAGAGACTTTATATTGAAACACATCGTTTATTTGAATATTTAATGGTATCAATTACTCGCCATAATACTTAACTTTACTTAACGATAGTTGGTAGCAATTTTCCTTTCTCTTTGTCAGCATTTTTACTTGACCATTAATGTTAATTCAAGTTTAGTGCAAAAGGTTGCAGGAATAAATAATAGATTTTATTTAAAAATAAAATATTTTCTATGGTGTGTGTGTAAATGTTGCTTCTGCATTTTCAAATATGCTTCAATCTTTGTACGTCATCTCTATATTTTCTCACATAAATTATTTGCATGATGAATGTGTTTAATTTGAAGACAATACACTTACGTTATTTTATGATAGAAAACTATTTGTTTTACTGTGAGTAATTTCTACTTGGAAGAGCATGACAACTAAAACCGACATGTTTTCCCCACCTGAGGTTAAACGTCCATGCAGAATCATATCCCTCTATAACCTTTAACTTCCTGTGTCATCTGATATATCTTTTTGAAATATCTTTGCCGTTCCTTCTTCACGATTGTCATTCATAAACATGTTTTTTGTAGATTGCCTGAGATTACAACCAAATTCAGTTTTAATGGGTTATACAGATTAACTTTTGTTTGTAATCCTAGAAAAGTGTTCGGGATCGTGTTGAAATATTTAAAGATATTTTCCTAGCTCTTTTGTTCTGACACATGCCTTTACATTACTTGAAATGTTGATATGAGGCATTGGCTGAAATTTAATATTCAATGTTGAAATGAATGTTTCTCACATGAACACATTTTAGCCATAGTATATGCAAATAATTTTCTCATTAAAACTTGCTGTGTAACTTTGTTAAATATGAGGTATTTCAAACAAATCTCAAAAAGAAAGATAGTCATTAAAATTGTATATGGTCAATGACAAATATACATAATCTGAAGTACATATTTTGGATTATTTTGAATATGAGATTGAAAGTTTGGGGTTTACATTCATGTTGTAGAAATGATAATGCAGAAATACATAGAAGCCAAACTTTTCTTTAATGGTTTAATGTTGTAGATATGCTCAGTATACGTTCAAATAAAATTATTGTTACAAAAAATGCGTAGTTTTATATTTGTGTGAAACATAATGTAAATGAAGCAAATCCATTTGCAACAAAAATATTCTAAATGGTATTAACAGTAAAATATAATTTGTATATTTCATCATAATGCGTTGAACATGACATTTTATTATTTCATATGCTGTTGAAAGTATCTTCCACAGATCTAATCACAATAAATATTTAATTTTGAAAAAAAAAAACAAAAAAAAAACATATAGCATAAATTTAAAATCAAATGTACAATAATAAGTTATATTTAGTATAGAAGAGACGAAAATGCAAATAAACTTCATTACGATAAATATTTCACTGCTCCCAATATAGCGAATGCCATACATTAAATAATGTAGCGTCGTATTGCTCGGTCATTTGTTAATAGATGCTACAATTTCGGCACATTATAAAGATTGGAAAAAATATTGAAACTATATAGAATTTGATAAATTGCTGAAAGTAGGAAAATTAAACCATAAATGATTAAAGCAAACATAATTTGACTAAAAAATTAAAAACTAAATTATTATTATTTGTAAGGAGATATTACAAAAAGGATAAATTTCAACTAAGTAAGAAATTCAAATAAATTAACGAAACATATGCACACAGTAAGACAGAAACGCTAGTGTATATATACGCAATTTGATCAGTCTAATGCACCAAATTACAGGAATATAAATTTCTTTATATCGAATTGTGTACACATAGAGTAATTAGATGAGGAAATAAATTAAAATTTATAAGTATAAAACATTTTGAAACATATACAAAGTTAATACATCAAATAATTTAAAAGCAGGAAGTAAAAATGAATTACATAGCAAAATACATTTGAGAGAAAAGGAAAGCAAAACAAAACAACACGCTCAACACGAAATGGTATGAAGCAGTAACGCAAAATTATAAATGCTAAGAATAAAATTAATTAAAAACAATAAATAACGATGTATATCTTACAGGCCTACTTGTATACTTGACAATGTTTGAACTAAAAGTGTGATACATGTGTGTGTGTATATCTGTGTGCGTGTATATGTATATATATACATACATATATATATATATATATATATATATATATATATATATATATATATATATATATATATATATATATATATTTATATACATATATATATACATGTATATAAATGTATATATATATAAATGTATATGTATAAACACACACACACATATATATGTACACACACACACATATATATGTACACACACACACACACATACACACACGCACACACACACAGCCACACATATATATATACAACAAACCTACAGATGCACACATCCTTCTGTACGTCTGTATTTTCGATGTGGGTCTATGTATTTATAAATATAGTGATTGCCATTTACATATGTTAGTAATAATATGAAATTATAAAGAAAGGTTTGTATCTATTTGAAAATGAAGAAAAAAGAACAGCATTGATTAATGATAATGGCAATATGTTGCGATAAATAAAAAAGAAACGGATGTGAAACAGAATTGAAAATACTTTATTATAAAGACACACTATTGCGTAAACATACATAGATATAATTGTATTTAAATCTGTTGAGTGGATATATACACATCAAAACACAAATGAAAATCTAGAAATAACTTTCACATATCAGTATTATAGAATATTTACTTCCATTAACATTTAATGCCATTTCAGTATATTGTAGTGAACAAGAATGAAATAAAAAGCAAAAGATAAATTTGAAATAGAAAGTAAAAAAGCTATTTTACACAACTACTGGTATCGTAACAAAGGAAGTTATGCGCCATGAGGATGAATGATCAACATCATAAATCTCGCTGTATTAAAATGTTATAAAGCAGCCTTTATAAAAGATTGTGTTGCTATATCACAATCCAAGATCGAAAATGTTTGGTGAAATTATTAAGAAGCTTGGTTCCCAATCACATGGCTCCGGGCTCTGCTCCACTGCGTGGGACCTTGCGCATGTAAATTTTGCTTAAGTCACGAGCACAGCAGAGTCTTGAGCGCAGATTTGGTAGACGGAAACTGAAAGAAGATAGTCGCACACACGCACATATATATATGTATATGTATACATATGCGTGTGTGTATATATGTATGTATATATATATATATATATATATGAATATATATGACGACCGCTCCATCTTGACAGACGATAGCCATCCCATCAACAATCCACACATATCATCACGCAGTACAATCACTCCGTTGGTGAGCCCTCAAGTGACTTTGAAGCCCGGCTGCTGAGCGACAAGGTCTACAGCACAGATGACAAATGTTCAAGCCTCTTCATCCTTGCTCGCTGGTATCTGATTCTAAGGAAACGCCTCTGTGAACCAGCATATGTCTGTTAAGTCCGGGTATTGTTTTACAAACCTTGTGACATATGCCACAGGTCGCAGAAGGCGGTTGGTATTTAGGGTGTCTGGAATTTCTACCCTCATGTGTTTTCATGTGATTCACATATCCTGCTTTTGACAGAAGAACGCGATCACATACAGTACACATCCTATACTCTCCACTGTTTACAATTTTTCCCTTTCGACAGGCCCGCTTAAGCTCAAGTTGCTGAATCATCTTTTCCTCCCAGACATCACAGCTCGTCCTGACAACAGCTCTCCACTTGCTTCGATCCAGAACATCTCCTTCCCAATCATTTTCATACATATCTAGTTTTCTTAGGTTTTGTTTAATGCAATCTTTATACCTCTTTCTCGGTTTCTGCCGCGGTCGCTCACCAGAGCTGAGCTCACCATAAAATAAGCGCTTCGGCAAACGATCATCCTTCATTCTAATTATATGCCCAGTCCATCTCATTTGGGCCAGGATAATATGTTTTTCAATTGAGCTACAGTGCGCCCTGCGCAAAACCTCTGTATCTGCTACGACACTCTTCCATTTTACTCCTAGGATGCGTCTTAGACACTTTTGATGAAACCTTTCTAGCATCTTTACATGACGCTTGTAAGTGGTCCATGTTTCGCCTGAATAAAGAAGTGCAGTCAATACACACGCTTTGTAGATGCTGATTTTTGTCTGCAGGGAGATATCTCTATCAGCCCATGCTCGCTTTTCAAGCTTTCCAAATGCAGCACTTCCCTTCGCTATTCGATGGTATATTTCTGCATCAAGACCACCATCCCTTGACAGTGTGGTTCCAAGGTAAACGAAGGTGTCAATGACCTCTAATCTTGTTCCGTTCACGAAGACGTTTGGTTCAGTGTATATTTGTCCAGGTGTGGGGGTAAACATTACCTTGGTTTTTCTCAGACTTACTGTGAGTCCAAAATATGTACATGCAGTGGAAAATCTATCCGTTAAATGTTGCATATCTTCCTCTGTATGTGCCAGCAAGTCAGCAACATCAGCATAGAGCAATTCCCTGACAAGTACTCTGAAAACCTTTGCCTTACATTTAAACCTGGTCAGATTAGATATGCTACCAGATGTCCGGAATCTGATTCCAATTCCCCTGTTACAATCCTCAAATGCATACCAAAGCAATGTGGCAAAATATATAGAGAAAAGTGTAGGGGCAGGAATATCTCCCTGTTTTACACCGTTGTCCACTGAAAATTCATCAGATAGATTACCATTAAAAACTACCTGAGCTTTCATGTTGCTGTGCAATTTCTCGAAGAGGCTCACAAAATGTGTCGGGCAACCAAGTTTGCACAAAACAGTCTACAGTGCGTCCCTGTTTACCGTGTCAAATGCCTTAGTTAGATCTATAAAAACCTGGTATAGTGGCATTTGTTCCTCTAAACATTTCTCCTGAACCTGCCTTGCAGAAAATATCATATCCATCGTTCCCCGGTCGGGTCTGAAACCACACTGTTCCTCAGGAATCACATGTGGACACACATTCTCCACGAGACGTTCTAACATGATCCTCGAAAGTATCTTCCCAGTATGTGCCAGGAGAGTTATTCCTCTGGAATTACCACACACTGATTTGGGTCCCTTACCTTTGTATATAGGGATTAGAATGCCGTTTATCCATTCCTGTGGCACAGAGGACTCAGTCCAAACTTGACACAACAGGCTATGAATTTCGGAGGAGCTGTGATCCCCACCTGCTTTCAGAATTTCAGCTGGAATACCATCCAGCCCAGGAGCTTTGTTGGATCTCAGTTTCCGTATTGCCAGTTTTACTTCTTCAATGGAAGGCGCATCGTCCATGTGTTGCATTATCACTGTTTGGGGGATATTATTTATGACATCCATGTTCACTACAGATGTTTCTGTGCGTGTGTTTAAATTCTGTGTGCTCGTGTTGTTGTGCGCGTGTTGTTGTGCTGTGCTGCGCTGTGTGTGTGTGTATTTTTATATGCATTTCTTTTTGTATAGGTATATATATATATATATATATATATATATATATATATATATATATATATATATATATATATATATATTTATATTTACTTTTTTTATATTTTTTATATTTACTTTTTATATATTTTTATATTTACCTTTTATGTATATTTATGTATCTTTATGTGTTTTTACACATCGTATTTATGTGTTTTTTTACACATCGTTTTTATATATATTATATTTTATATTTTATATGTATCTCCATTGCATTTACATTTCTCCTTTCATATCTACATCTTTTATATTGACTTTTCTATGTATTTTCTTTTTTTCTTTTAATATGTGGGGTAGATGAGGCCCATTAGCCAAGTGAAGGCAACTCTTCTAGGAGAAGGACACTCCGACATAAAACCAGGTCCATGAATATATATATATATATATATATATATATATATATATATATATATATATATATATATATATATATATATATATATATATATATATATATATATATATATATGTATATGTGGATGTGTACGTGTGTGTGTCTTTGTGTCTGTGTTTTGTCCCCTCACCACAGCTCGACAACCGGTGTTGGAGTGGTTCCGTCCCCGTAAATATATCGATGGAATAAGTACTAGACGTATAATAGATGTACTGCGATCAATTCATTCGACTAATAATTAAAGGTGGTGTTTCAACACGGAGGCAGTCAAATAATTGAAACAAGTAAAAGATAGAAAATAACCACTGCTACCGCAACATAAAGGAAGTTGTGTGCAGAATAACCTTGTCATCACCATTATAATCTCAGCAATATTAAAGCATGATGAAGCACACTTTATGAACTATATTATTACTATATCAAAATTCAGGGTCTAAGATATTTTATGAAATTATAATTAAATAGTTACGTTGATTATTATAATTAATTGTAAAATTTACATATTCAATTACACTTATGCACATAGATCAATTAATCGCTCGACACATTCTTTAAAATTAGATTTTGACCTTGTTGTGATATAAGACGTTTCTGAAGAAGTTGAGGCGGCAGTGTGCAACGCCATACGTATCTTATGTTGCAAATGGAAAACTCGATGCTAATGACAACACATTAATATTCCCATTAATCGCTTCTACGTACAAACGCGATTATCTTTTAAAACTGTATTTAAAATTTGATAATCTATATTATAAATTTATCATTAATTCCAATCACGACAAATTTGTATGTATATTTACATTAAAATGAAATCGAATGTATGTAATTTCCATTTTTTCATATGTTTATTGAGGTTTATATATACAATTTCTCAATATAATAGCTTCCTAGTTACAAAATTAGTACTCTATGACACTGGAATTTCTATATATTGAACCACTGAGAAGATGTGAATCAAACGATGTAGTAGTCGATGATGGATGAATAGAAGTAGAGATCCGACTGCTGCGTGGTAGGTCCGCCAGCTGGGTAGATCGAGTTGCTGTGTCCGATGTTTACCTTACCTTTACTAGGGGCTCAGCCTTAAAATTTGGGTTGCGCTAATCCTAAAAATGCCAGCCCAGTCACGAATCCAGCTGCCGAACTCCAATTTCACGGCTATTCGTTGGAGAACGACCATCTAAGATTCGCCGCCAATGTGTGGTCATGGGCTAGAGCAGGGGTTTTCAAACTTTTTGACTTGCGGACCCCTTTATATTTCAGGCTTTACCTTAGGAATCCCCCCTTATAAACGCTTATGAAATTTACACATAAATATTTGCTTAAAATAACACATATTTTTACATTTATTTATTTAACAGTATTTAACAGATAGGTTTATTGTCAATTAAAAGATTTCAATTAAAAAAACATATATAAAATCAAATTACCCATAAAAAGTATTTGCTGTCCACGGACCCCCTGTCTTGTCCTTGCGGACCCCCTGTGGTCCGGGGACCACAGTTTGAAAACACCTAGGCTAGAGGCTTCAAGCTTTTCAGACCTCTCCCCTACGGCACTGGGATTTTTTTTGAGACTCAAAGAGTAGAAAGACGAAGCCAGTTACTGAGTATATTGCTTGAGGTGATAGCGGCTGCGCGACGGCCACGCTCAGGAACTTGGCTAGGAACGTCTAGACTGCGGCTGAAGGATTGAGATGTGCAGTCTTGTTGAGGCTGGTTGCAGCGAGCTGCCAGAGTCTATCCACCCTTGTCACGCCTGCCCGCTCGGCGTTGCCTATTCCGCCGGAGTCATTCCATGTGAGCTTGACTGCCCTCTTCTACTTTCTTCGCTGTTGGTGTCTTCATGTCAGTGTTTGGTCGTGACTTGTCCGGGATCTCATCCTCGACCTTGCCGCCATGGAGTCTAAACTCCAGAAGGCATCGCACTCGGAATCATTGGAACACACAAGCTCTTCCACAAGCAAGAAGCGTCCATCAGAGGAGACATATATATATATATATATATATATATATATATATATATATATATATATGTGTGTGTGTGTGTGTCAACCGCATTGAGTCTCTGCCCGTTGATGGAAATGTTGGGTTCTACATATGGTTTTCCTGGAGCGGGTTGGTCATCACCTCGGTATTCTTGGTACTGATTGTGAGACCAATGTTGTCACAGACTTCTGAAAATATGTCCCTCTACCATCAATGATGAGACCATTGACCGCCTCCCCCAACTTACTGTAAACGAGGAAATGGATGAAATCCCAACCCTCGAAGAGATTGGGAAAGCAATCCACCTGTTGTCCACCGGGACATACATACATACATACATACATACATACATACACACATATATATATTGCAGGTTGATTATAACTTACCTAACTAGGACATCTTTTCGGATCCTCGCTAGAATAGTATATCAAACTCCGTAAGACTTCGATTGAAATAAATTTGAGTATTACTCAACTCAATGCTAAGATAGTGTAGGATTAAAATAGGCTGCGCGGAGTGTATAGTAAAAGTAATAAGAGGATAAATCAAATTAATATTGCAATCTATTCCGTAAATTACAATGTTTTATTCCATGTCTCGTAGAGTATAAAACAATTCATACAACGTTATGTTATACAAAACGTAATATATGTAAATATGTAATAAGTCTATAATCTATTTATTTCCTCAAATGTCAAGATTTGAAGGTACAACCGAAATAGCGAATCTCAGCGGGAGATTTATTTGGACAATGGTGCCTTCAATTCTTGACATCTGAGGAAATGAACAAATAATAGCATTATTACATATTTCCATATATTACGTTTTGTATCACATAGCGTTGCGTGAATTACCTAACACTAGATGCGATATGGAATAATAATATTTGTCGTTCTACGGAAACAATTGTAAAATCAATTTCATTTTTCCATTTCTCTGTTCCTCGTTTAAATTGTGAATATATACATATATATATGCGCGTGTGAGTCTGTTTGTATGTATATACATACATACTTACATAAACACACACACACACACACACACACACACACACACACACACACACGCACACACACACACACACACACACACACACACACACACACACACACACACATATATATATGTTTACACACAGGCACACACCCATATGTACGTATCCAGCATAGATAGAATCAACAAAAATATACTACATCCAGTAAGCTATAAATACCTATTTGATACATAACCGAAAGAGCTACTAGTAATTTTATGCTTTGCGATACTTTAACCATGCTTATTTATAAAATACGACATGTCACTCTAAGAAAGTCTATTTATACATTATATGTACCGTAAAAACAAGGATTCTTAACAGTGAGAAAATAAGAAAAAAAAACTCCGTCATATACGAGGCAGAAGTAATATCAGCGCTTCAATATAAATCGAATGGAAGGAAGAGTTACATTGGGTTATGTGAATGTGATTATAAAGAAAGGACTTATGCACGCCACCAATCTTTTTTTGGGCTCATATGGAATTTGAAGAGCAGCTGCAGACCACTTGCAAAAATGTGGAAGATCGTGGAGCAGCCCAAGTCACATGTTAATGGGTCTAAGGAATACAACTCATGCGTGGCAGAAAAATTCATATTTTTCTTAGATTCATTATTCTGCTTAATTCCAGATCTGAAATATTTAGCAAGTATCAACACAGACACACGCGCGCACACATACATGCAGACACAGACAAACGCACACGCGCACTCACACACCTACCCATGTATGGTAAAGAATAATTACAGAATATTTGTACAAAATTACACAAATATACAAATGACATAAAACACTGAATATATTTGAATGCTACAATGTCGGTGAACTGAGTAACTATTTTGTATTTCCTTCTGTAGTCTGGTCTTCTAAATAACATTCACTGCGCACAGATATATATATATGAAAAAAACGCTGTTTCAAGCATTTCTTTTTAAACATAGAAAAATTATTTACATAAAAATATTAACGCACTATCTAAACATACTTCGCACCAAATATAAAGGTTTTCTGAATAAATATATATTCGATTATTGATTATCTTATGAACAACATGAAACGATTTTTACACAAATTTTATGAAGACTAGATAATTAAGATTGCATGAAACGTCTTTGTGAAATGTCGCAAGTTATTAATTGTGGGAATATGCTGAATTAGGTATTAAACATTTTTAGTATATTTTCATAGCGGTGTTTTTTATGATAAAGAAAACCTATTAAAATAGAATTTATCACAATGGATTATCAAGATATGTAATTTAACTTCACTATCTAATAAAAGTATCTGAAATTTTCATTTTATTTATTTATCTATAAACGCAAATGCGGCAGGAGGTAAAGCAGTTTGCTTCCCAACCACATGCTGCCGGTATCAGTTCCACGCCTTGGCACCTTGGGCAAGTGTTTTCTACTGTAGCCTCTGGCCGACTAGTGGGAATTTGGTCGACGGAAACCCAATGGCACCCATCGGACGTATATATGTACGCGTCTTTGTATCTATGTTTGTGTGGAGGCGCAATGGCCCAGTGGCTAAGGCAGGGGACTTGCAGTCATAGGATCGCAGTTTCAATTCTCAGACCGGGCGTTATGAATGTTTATTGAGCGAAAACACCTAAAGCTCCACGAGGCTCCGGCACGGGGTGGTGGTGAACCCTACTGTTCAATTTGCACCACAACTTTCTCTCACTCTTTCTTCCTGTTTCTGTTGTACCTGTATTTCAAAGGGCCAGCCTTGTCACATTCTGTGTCACGCTGAATCTCCCAGAGAACAACGTTAATGGTGAATGTGTCTGTGGAGTTCTCAGCCATTAGAACGTTGATTTCACGAGCAGGCTGTTCCGTTGATCGGATCAACTGGAACACTCGTCGTTGTAAGCGACGGAGTCCCAGTCATGTGTGTATGTATCGCACTACGTCTTGATAATCAGTGGTGATGTTTTTACGTCCTACTATCATAGCGGTTCAACAAAATTAACCGATAGAATAAGTACCATGGTTAAAAAGACAGTTGCTGGAATAAATTCCTTCGACTAAAATTCTCTGAGGCTGTACTCCTGGTGTGGTTGCAGTATTAAGACTGAAAGAAATATAAGATAAATAATTTTCCAAACTTGATCTAACTTGCAATGGAATTAAAATGTAAACACATTTTAATGTATGATATTTGTAAAATTTCAACAAAAAGTAAAATAAATGTACTGTTCATGGCTTCAAGCATTTCAATATATTTTAAGAAGATCTAATAACATTCAATACACAAGCTAATAAGTATGATAGGAATTTTAAAAAGTCAAATAGTGAAGAGAATAACAAATGAGTGTGCTTTCTATATGTGGGAAGAGCAACACTTTTAGTATACAAGAATTTTTTTTTTAATTCAAAATACTATAATAGAAAACATCAGTAAATTACTATAAAGCTTTTAATGCACCAGAGGAAGCTGCTGCTATACCTTGAAAAATACAAAATTGTTAAGGGAGACAGCATTATTGATATCATATAAAAAATTGACAATCATTAAGGAGATAAATCAGATTACAAAACATACAACAAATGAGAAAGTCACAACGAAAACTGTGTGAATTAAAAGTATATATGTATCTCTCTCTCTCTCTCTCTCTCTCTCTCTCTCTCTCTCTCTCTCTCTCTCTATATATATATATATATATATATATATATATATATATATATATATATATATATATATATATATATATATATATATATATATATGTATATGTATATATATATATATATATTATATATATCTTGGGAATACCGTAGAATTGACTTGTTTTACTTTTGAATTTGGTCATATAGTCATATTCTCTGTCGCTGAGCGCTTCTCTGTATAGGTTTAACATGTACATTAGGTCTCTGATTATTTCTTCTTCTTCTTCTTCTTCTTCTTCTTCTTCTTCTTCTTCTTCTTCTTCTTCTTCTTCTTCTTCTTCTTCTTCTTCTTCTTCTTCTTCTTCTTCTTCTTCTTCTTCTTCTTCCCTACCGAGAATTCACAACGACCTCGAACTCATAAGAGTATACAAGAGAGACAGAGACGGGCAGAAACAAGGAAAATGCCCATTGTATTTGAATATTATGCAAATATTCTTTTAAAAGTCTTTACTTTTAATTCTTCCAAAATTTTATTATTTTCCATACTTAGAGTTGAAGAAGTCCCCATGACGGAAACCGGTACTAAAATGTTTTTTATAAAATTATTTTAGCATTTTCTTCGTTGACTTTTTTTTCGATATATTAGTAATATAAGGGTAAAATTTATTTAGGAAGTATTTACCAGTGTCTAGCATGCCTAATAAGAGTCAGAAGACATGAATATTTTTAAATATAACAAATGTATCAAACATACACCAAGATAAAACCATCATGTGGATTTCTTACATGCTAAAAATAGCTCTCGGGACATAAAAGCACGTAAGAATATTCTTACATTAAAGCACGTTTCTTTGTACGCGACCAAAACATTTGAGTGAATATAATGTAAAGTTTTGATACATTTTATTCACTCAAATGTCTTGCTTGCGTACAGATAGACGTGCTTTAATGTAAGAATATTCTTTCGTGGTTTTATGCCTAGTATTCCATTTTTAGCATATACGAAATCCATATATATATACATGTGTGTGTGTTTGTGTATATATATATATATATATATATATATATATATATATATATATATATATATATATACATAAATGTGTATATGTTTGTATATATATATATGTATATAATGTACGTAGCTAGTGGCCCTCTCTCACATGCCCTCTGCTGTTCAGTAAGCCAATCTGACCAGTTATGCTGGCGACACAAAATATGGCAGGCAGTTAGAAACACAGAGGACATCATAAAACTGCAGAAAGACCTGAACGAAATCTACAAATGGGCTAGCAAAAATAACATGCTGTTCAATGCCATGAAATTTCAGGCACTCCACTATCGGTCCGACACCAGGCTCAAATCGGAATGCATTGGACCAGAATGTAATATGATCCCAGAGTCAGAGTCGGTGCGTGATATGGGGGTTAACATAAGCAATGATGCAACATTCCAGGTCCATATTACCACGATAGCAACACTGTGCAGGGGAGTGGCTGGATGGATTCTAAGGACATTAAGAACCAGGAAAATGGAAGCACTGCTGCTCCTATGGAAGACTTTCCTTCTCAGCCGCTTGTACTACTGCTCCCAATTATGGTCCCCAGAGAGTGTAAAACAAACTGTGGGACTCGAAGCCATGCAGCACCAGCACACAAAAGATATTGACTCGATGCAAAAGATGGGCTACTGGAAGAGGCTAAAGGAGCTAAGTCTCTATTTCTTGGAGAGGAAAGATGAGAGAGATATGCGGTGATATATATTTGGAAGATTTTGGAAGGTTTAGCTCCTAATTTGGAACTGACTGCTATAGTAATTCTCGATCTGGATGGCACTGCGTCATACCAAAGTTCCCGTCTTTCCCATCTAAAATAAGGAAGCAGTCCTGCAATAGTCTGGGTTTCAAGGGCCTGCAATTGTTCAACATCACTCCAAGCAATCTTAGAGATCTACATGGTGTTGATGTGGAAATTTTCAAGGAACGTCTGGACAGGTGTCTATCTGAGATACCAGATGAACCACATCGCGGTAGGAGACGCAAAGACGCGCCGCACCGTTCAACCACATTGAAAAAACGGACATTATATATATATATATATATATATATATATATACAGAGAGAGAGAGAGAGAGAGAGAGAGAGAGAGAGAGAGAGAGAGAGAGAGAGAGAGAGAGAGTTTGGGTCATTCCGTAAATAATGCAGTTTTTTCATACTTTTCAAAATTGAGATAAACAAAGTTCTTTTTTAATCTGAAGTATACTCTCCTTAATTTTCCGCAATGCTCTTCCATCTATCTGGTAGACTTGCACGGTCCATCTTTAAACATTCACTTGTCTGTGATGAAAAATACTCCTCCAGCACTATTCTGACCTCGTCTACAGAATTCATACTATTTCAGTCCAAATGGTTTTGAAGATTGCCTAATAAATGAATATCAGATGGGGCAAACCCCGGCGAATATGGTGGGCGGGACGTCGTTTCCAAGTCAAACTGCTCCAGCATTTGGAATGTCATCGTTGCTGTATCCTGGTGGGAGAATACCTTTAGTCTTAAAACCAAATTATCCTGATGGGAGAACACCTTTCGTCTTGAAACCAAAGGGGGTCGTTTTTCTTCTTGCACTGAGTTAAACCGCTCAAACTACTCGCGGTAGATATCCTTTGCTATCGTTTGGTTTGGGTTTAAAAGTTCGAAGTGGACTAAAACTTTTATATCACAGCAAACAGATAACACCTTACATGCGTGAAGACCTTCTTTAGCCTTGGATACCGTCGATTCTCCTTCCCCTATCCACTGTCTTCAGTGCTTGACATTTTTATAGAGAACCTATTTCTCGTCAGCAGTCACCATTCGGTAGAAACAAGGTTCATTTGCGAGACCTGACAGCAAAAAAGAGCACACATTCACTCTGCCTGTGATTAACCTCAGAAAGTTTGTGAGGAAATCATTGACCCAATTGCAGTCGTTTCTGATGGCGTGCAAATGTTCATTAATAGTTGAATGACCAAATCTAAGCTTCTCTGCTAGTTCCTCAACAGCTAGAATGGGATTTTGTTCCAGCAGGGTTTTCAGGACGTTCCCGTCGTGCTCTCTTGATCTTCCAGTATGAGACTCATCTTCTAGTCATATTTTCCGACTCGGGGTTTCTGGAACTACCGTTGACACTGGCTTACACTTATTGTCCGATCCCCATTTACTGCATTAATATTTCTTAACCATGTCGTTGTGTTGTTGGTTGTTGCCTTTATTGAAGTCATAAAGCAAAATGTGCCAAAGATTCTCCTTTGTCACTTCCATTACAACTTCAAAAAATAACTGTTAAAATCGAAATGCACACTTCAAAATTTGCACTAAGAATAAGGACAAGGTAAAATCACTACCTGCTTTTATAGCAAGCTGATGCAGGTAGTCTGTCTCGGCTCCCTCCGACTTTTATTTCATGCAATAGAAAACATCGGACTATGTACGTAATGACACACCTGTGTGTGTGTGTGTGTGTGTGTGTGTGTGTGTGTGTGTGTGCGTGCGTGTTTGTGCGTGTGTGTGTGGGGGGCGGAGTGTACACCTTGTATTTGCAACAATATAAAGTATGTAATTAAAAAAACATAACGAATTCATATGAAGAAACCGAGCACAATCTCCTCATATATTCCGCCACATACACACATGCGCGTACGCGCGAGCACACACGCACACGCACGCACACACACATACACACACACACGCGCACCCACACCCACTCTCTCTCTCTCTCTCTCTATCAATACACCGACTGCAATGAAAAGTAAAAGCATATGAATTATTGCTCAAAAGCAGTATATAGTTACATCGTAAAATAATACCAGTTTGAAAGCGATATTTTGTACATACATATAGGTTTTAAACTTTGCCTATTTATACACACATGTATACACCAATGACTATTGAACAGATTAATATGTCGTGGTTAATACCAAGGCCTTACCTTGAAATTTAATTACTTTTATGGCACCACGCTGTGCCAGAATATTTTCCGTTTGTACATCGAATGAACTATTTAGTTGAAATTACATTGCGAAAACGGATATTAGATTTAAAAGTAAAATTGTTACAAATGTAAATCCTTGCTCCATATTTCTGTCCTGGCCTGCCATTATGGAGTAATTATAAAATGTGTTGTGGCTGATTATATCATTCATATCTCCAAAATATTTCAAGGTTTCTAGACTGTAGATTTTGATACATCTATATGCATTGTATTGAAGATTCCGTCGCCCGTCTCGTGTTCTGGAAATAAAAATGCTACCAATTGTCTCCTTAATCACTCCTGAACGAGAAATGTCTTCATTTGTTTATAGTTATTTGCTCCGTACGTATAACTGGTGTGTGAAGTTTTGGCCTATTTGTGGGAATAGGTTTTAATTTTTTATTTCTTATACTTACCAACAATAATGCAGTGTGATTCATTATCTGAGAACTGAATATGAGAAAATAGCCAGACAGATGGTGACACACATACTCACACACACTCAGACACACACTCACACACACACATACACACACTCATACACACACATACATATATACATATAGATATGGACGGATTAAGTCAGACATGACATGGGTTTAATTTTGTTCGAAATCTACCAAAGTTTATCTCAGCAAATGTATGCAGCCACACTCATATATTCACACATACGTACGGATTTTTTAAGTGCATGTATTAACTTTGATAACTTTGATAGGTTTCGGCGAGTATAGGCTCAGGCCAGGTCTAACTTAATAGTGCCACCTGGTGCAGTTTTTTAGTCATATATGGCGTGCCATGGCCCACTTTAGCAAAGGGTTATCATTGTTTGGGACAGGTACGGGTGTAGGAGGCTGGTCCAGGAATGTTTTGAGAAATTTATCCAGAGAACGTTTGAATTTTATGGTATCCGTTTTCATTTTGACGACTTTTGGTATGATATTAAAGAGCTGGACCGGTCTAGGTAAAGTAGTTGTGTCAAAATGTTGTTCTGTGTCCTGAGTTCGATTTTTGTAGTGGGCGGGTAGCACCGGAACCAAGTCTTGGGTGTATTTTAAAGTTGATGTCAACATCATTTGTGCAATATTGATGGAATATTTCTCCACATCACGCAAATGATGCAGCACTCCCGTCAATGCCTGTCATGCCATCTATCTTTCTTGTTATTGACCTCTGGAATGCTTCCACTTTCATAATGAATTGCTTCGTGTAGGGAGACCACAGTGGGTAACAATATTCAAAGTGGAGTCGGGCAAAAGTAGAGCAGAGAAGGATGATGGGGCGGGCATCTCTACACCGAAATGTTCTCAGAATCCAGGTGCACATCTTGCGGGTCGAGTCAACTTTGCTGTTTACGCGGGAAGTCCAGCTTAGATTGTTATCAATAATTACTCCAAGGTCTCTGTTGTTGTTGGATGGCAATATCGAGTCGACAAAGGGAAGGGCATATGGCAGTTTCAAAGTATCCTCTTTTCTAAAGTGGATCAAATTAAACTTATATTCATCTAGAAGCATATTGTTCTTTTCCGCCCATTTGGCAACAGCAAACACACCCGACTGAATGTATGTTCGTTCTCCCATACTGTTTATGGTCTTCCGGAGTTTGGAATCATCTGCAAAGATTTTCAGTGTAGAAAGTTTGATAACGTCTACTATGTCATTGATGTAGATAATGAAGAGCAGTGGGCCTAACACAGTACCTTGTGCGACATCACTATTGACTTTGGCTGAACTTGATCGGATTCCATCAAACACAGATATTGGGTTCTGATCGTCAGGAAACACTTTATACCCTGCAGCAACTTTCTTCAGACTCCAATGTTGGAAGTTTCTTCAGGAGGAGTTTGTGGTCCACTCTGTCAAATCCGTTACTGAAATGAAGAATATGACGTCAGTGCTGAGACCTTCTCCCAAAGCTTTTAAAATGTCATCAAAATGGTACAGAAGCCGCGACAGGACAGGCAGTCCCTGTCATCATGGAAACCATGCTGGCTGGTGTTCAATGGAATGTTGTCTACGAGAAAATGAGTTATTCGCGATCTCTACCACCCTCTCAAATACTTAATGAAATGAGAGGTGAGTAAAATTGGACGACAGTTCGCTGCAAGAGCATTGTTTCCCTTTTTGAAAACTGGTACGATAGACTGGAAAAGAAAATGATCAGGAATGTAGCTAGCTTCATGTGATTTACTCCAGAGCACAGCTTGAGGGGCTGCAATTCGATGTCGACACACCTTCAGGACAGTGTCCGGGAATTTATCGGGACATACTGCCGAGTTGTGTTTGATCTTATTTATATCTGTTAGGATATCAGAGGCACTAAATGGTATGTCAGATATAGTTAGTTGAGGGTTTACGTCACTGATATTAGCCAGATCAACCGATATAGCGTTACTGACTACAGAGCAGTGTTGTTTCTGCAGTATCTCGCACATGGATTTTGCATCATTATGTAGAATGTTTTTCTCATCAATTAGAGGACCAACGGTGGAAACAGCGACTTTGTTTTTTTGCAAATTGAAAGAACAGTTTGGGTTTGAGTTTTATTTTCTCAATGGCCCAATTCTCCTTAGCTGCTCTATTTGTTAATGATGGTCATCATACGTTTTGGAGGTTGTGTTTTTTTTCGATTCGAGTGATGCAATGGCAGTCGAATGGGTGCGTTGCTGCTGGCAGAATTCAAGTTGGTTGATTTCATTTTTATTGTTCTTTTTATTTTTCTGATAATTGCTCTTCTATTTCGTGGGATTCTGTGCTTACATTTGTTTACTGATCTTAATGGGGTGTGTATTGCGCACATATTTGTCACTGTATCTACAAATGTCTGCCATGATATATTTATGTTGTGGGTGGTGGTGCCTGAAGGCCCAATAAACTTGCGAAAGATCATGAATGATCGCATCTCATTCAGCGTTATGAAGATCCATAGTCTCAAATGGATGGGCTGGAGACATATCATTGGGTTTAATCTTTAGATGGTAGAATCTCAGATCACAAAGAACCATGTCATGGTCTGAGAGTAGTGGTGTTTTTTCCTCTGCAATATTGAGGATAGTGTCAATGCGGTTACTGAATGCTAGGTTCAAGATGTTTTTCTGAGACATTGTTGATTTGAGAACAAGTTGTATCAGGAAAAACTCATCCATGAAATCAAAAAGCAATTCCATTGCTTCCTTATCGGAGTTGTGTTGGAAAAACCTGGTTTCCAGTCGTTTGTGGATAAATCAACACTGGGAAGTTCGAGTTTCCCATAATTATGCTGTCAGCATGGCACCGATGGATGAAACACTTTATACCGTTGAAGCCTTCCTCGAAGCGTAGTAAAAGAGTAAAGGGTGGCTTATAGAGCCCTACTACGATTAAATTTTTGGTTTTACTGCACACAGAACCTGCTTCACAGTAACCATTGGTAAATACTTCCATTGCTTAAGCCGAAAAAGATATCGTGCACCAAAATTGCGTTCCCACTCTATGTGTATGGCTATTTTAGTAGTGGTAATTGTTGGTTCTGTTGTTGTGATTCTTATTGCTATAATTGTTCCTGCTGTTGTAGATTTGATGGGTGGGAAAAAAGCTCAGGTCTAATGGGTTGTGAACAGATGGAAACTGAAATGTTGATCGTGTCATTAAGTAGGTCACCAATTGTGGATGAAGCAAGGAAAGTTAAAGATCGAGGCTGAGTCTATTGTTGTTCCTGCTGTGATGGCCGCTGCTTTTTTCTTGTTGCTGTAGTGGCTGTTGTTGCTGCCGAGGTGGTTGCTGTTGGTGTCGTGGTTGTTGTTCTTGTGGTGGTGGTGGTTTTAGTTGTTGCTATAGGACAGGATTTAAAGAGAAAATATGTTGGAGTTTTTCAAAATGTCTTTTAATTAATTTAAATGTCACTTCAATTTGTTTTGAAATTGCTTCGCGGACAGATTTCTTAGGAGTAGAACTCTATGTCTGACTATTCGGTTCCGGCAAGTTGTGTCTATGATCTCCGTTTGGGCACGACAGTAGCATGAATTTATTAGAAGGTCTATTTCATTCTCAGACCATTTTAAAAGTTTTATTATCGGCTTCTTTATAACTAGAATTTTATTCTTTTTTCAATCAGTAACACGTGATCGATTTTCTTTGACTTCGGTGGTCATGTTTTGTCTTTTTCCGTTGTTTCAAGAGAAAATTTCGAGACGTTCTTAGAAGACTCTTCACCGGCAGAGATTTTCTTTGTTTAGGTTTGTATTATTCTTTCTATATCCCTAAAGGTTCATCGTCACTTTCCTTCTTAAAAAAGCTTCTATGACTGTGTGACTTCTATAGACTTTCGGAATATCATTTTATAATTTTTAGAGTTATTTAAGTGTAAATTTCAATACTGTACTGAGTGGAACTTTTGTGAAGAAGTTAAGGTTTCTTTTCTTTGTGATAGTCCGGCTAGCTTAGTTTATTACAGGGACTGAATATGAATCTCTGTAATTCAGAGTTTGTTGTAAGTAGAAAAATAAAATCAATTAGTTTCGTGTGAGTCAGTTTCATTATTCCTAATAATTTTTTAATAACATTTTTCCTGTGGTCTTTCTGTATTTTTATGCTATCCGATTCATTTACGGTTTGTCCTCGTAATATGAATTTGATTTTGTCTAAAATTGCATCTCTACTCTCCATGTTGGAACGTGTCCTTATATTGAGATCCATCAATTCAGTTGCATCCAGAATTTCTTGTGTTCCCTTTATTTTGGATCTTGCTTCTCCTAAGCTTCGGCCTCCTCTCATATGTACAGGTTTATGAATGCCGATGAGGTTTTCTAATTATGACTTTTAAAAGATTCTATTTAGCTTGGTTTGCTTTTATCGTTGATATTTGGGGCCCTTCGCAGACGTATTTCATCACCGATTTATGCATAACATTTACCGTTGTTGATTTCCTTTGAAACTGGGTTTCAGGCATGTATTCTAAAATTGTTCCTGTGAGTCAAGAAGCCAATTTTCACTTTTCTATCATTTTTATATGACATCATTTCGTGGTTTGCGCTCTCTCACCTCCATTGAGCTGTAACTTTTTCTGTAATATATATAGGAATCGGTTAACCAACGTTTGTAAATTTCAGATTTTTTTTCAATTTTACATTAAGTTGATGAATAGTTCCAATCCGTTTCCAATTCTTTACATTTATATTATTGCAGTTTGATCATGTAACTTCTCAGTATATCGTGTGGTATCTTTAAATTTTCAATACATCGTTCCAAAAGTAAATGTTCATGAGATTTTTTTGCGTATATGTTTTGTTTAGCGTTTTAGAAGAGTAGCAGATATGTGGGTATTATCAAGTACATTCCTTAGCTTTTGAGTGTGGAAGAATTATTTGGTATGGATTTGCTAATGTTCTTTCAGATTTTCTTCATCTAAGTTCTTAAAGTATTTTTTTAGTTTCCGGCTGCATTTTCGCAAATTTGAATGGTACGTTTCATTGAAAAATTTAAATGAGCCACATGATAAACTAAGATTCATGGTCTTATTGCAGTAAGTAAATATAAAAGTAAAGAATCGAAACTACGCTGAAACTTTTTATCAACATTCAAACTATGTCTTTTAATGTCTCTCCATAATTTCAAATATTAATGCACAACAAAACACAAATATTTTTCCCTAAGACACTCAATAATATATTGGTTTCATTCCATACTCACCGCATTCACGATATCATCAAATAGTTTTATATAATTTAAGTTGATTTTTTTTTTCTCATTTGAAAAAAGAAAGAAACGAGTATACAGAACTAAAATACGTACGTCTCATTCCGATAACAAGAATTGAATCATAATTAATAAAGTATATGCATTGATATGAAAGACACTAACAGTGTCTTCTAAATATAGTCTTCATAACTCTACAAAGCAAATATATTACAACTCTAAGTTTTGTTTTGTTTTTTAACAACTATTTTGCCCGCATGAAAACGAATGCAAATGCATTTTTATTGAACCTATCACAAGTTTGGACTTAAATAAAGAGATTTCAAGGGACATTACCAAGGCTTGTCCATTCAAAAGGCAGGCTTAATATATTTATTTCAATTAAATGAGATTATTTTATTTTGGCTGATATTTGTATTAGGAAATATATTTTATAATTATTTGAAAGTAAAATAGAAAAGAATTTTGAGTGAATGTCTTACTTTATGGAAAATCTCGCGCAAATGAACAAGTTTAAAACTTTTGTAAACAGTATTAGCACTGATATCTAATGCACTATGGACTATAGTAATAACAAACTTCAGTTCTAAAATATAGAAGGAATAACAATAAATAACTTAAAACTTGTCTTGCCATTTATATTTACTGACACCCGACAATACCTACTATACGTATCAGATAATTCTAAAGTTACTTCAATTAATATTTCATATGACACAGTGAAACGAATGTACAAGATTCTCTTGGGTTCCCAAATTTCGATGCTTTACATTCTAACAACAACTGAATTCAAACAGCGGAAAAAATTGACATTCAACAGATTCTGAAATATTCAAATAGTGTTTTGACATATATCTCAACATGTAACAAACATTGCTGACGTCTTTGCTATTAAACTTCAAAGCGTACCGGCGTTACTTCGAAAACAGAAAAGGTAAGGTGTCGGCATACATTAAATTTCTAAAAGTAAAATTGAGTCAACATTAAAAAAAAATATGGCGATAGGCGCAAAACAATGATTGGAAAGTACGGATGTGAGGATGAAAATATACAATCGTCTGGACTGAGAAGTATGCAGTTATTTATTCAAGAGGGAGGTATACTCAGAATTATGTATAAACTGTTATGCTGTTATTAAACTGTCATCGATACTTAAAATTCAAAACGATACTGTCAGCGTTACGTTAACCAAAATGGTGAATTTTTGGGAAAAAATATCATTCACAGAGGATACTTTACAAGCATGCAGAATAAAATATTTTTGGAATTTATAAACAATACTTAGCAGAAATTGGGTGATTTGTTTAAACTGATATAGCATTATTATATATGATATAATAATATTACATCTGCACATGACATATCTTTAATATATTCCCTAAAAAACGATACTATATTCCATTCCATTTGTTTACATGAACATCAAATTAGGCACTATTGCTGAATGATATGAGAATAATTTGTTGCAATTATTTGTTTCTTATGATTAATAGTTATTCGAAATTGTATTTATTAAAATTTAAAAAATCATTTATGGATGTAGATGAGTGTGTGTGTGTGTGTGTGTGTACCCAGGTCCAATCCTATATATATATATTCGTTTATTCTTTTACTTGTTTCAGTCATTTGACTGCAGCCATGCTGGAGCACCGCCTTTAGTCGAGCAAATCGACCCCGGGATTTATTCTTTGTAAGCCTAGTACTTATTCTATCGGTCTCTTTTGCCGAACTGCTAAGTTACGGGGACGTAAACACACTACCATCGGTTGTCAAGCGATGTTGGGTGGACAAACACACACACACACACACACATACATATATATATACATATATACGACGGGCTTCTTTCAGTTTCCGTCTACCAAATCCACTCACAAGGCTTTGGTCGGCCCGAGGCTATAGTAGAAGACACTTGCCCAAGGTTCCACGCAGTGGGACTGAACCCTGTGCCATGTGGTTGGTAAGCAAGCTACTTACCACACAGCCACTCCTGCGCCTATATATATATATATATATATATATATATATATATATATATATATATATATATATATATATATATATATATATATATATATATATATATATATATATATATATATATATATATATATATATATATATATATATATATATATATATATATATATATATATATATATATATATATATATATATATATATATTTATATATATATATATATATATATATATATATATATTGATCTGGTTATACATTACGTCATAACATTTATCTATCAGGTAAAATTTCAAACATAAAATGTCAAACAGATGCGATTTCTTATTTCGAACATCATGAATCCAGCCGTGTTTGATTAGTGGTTCTTTAAAATTGACGTTCACATTTACAGGAAAATTGCAAGCTGTAGCTTGAATAGGCATGCGAGAAGCAAAGAGATCAAACGACTATATTATTTAAATTCACGTACCTAAATATGTCTACTGCTAGTATTGGCATTGAGAACATGCAATTCTCACAGATATGTTGTAGCTTTTAGTTGAAATAAATGTTCATGAAACCCATGCAGGTATTTTATCATTTAACTGAGATAAAAGTGAGAAACCCAACAGCAGCTGCAAGCCAGAAAAAAAAGAGAGAAAGAAACGGAAACTGTTTTCAACTATTTGTCTCAATCTCTTCAACGTAAACACAAAAAGTACACATATAATCAGACTCACATACCATCACACTCAGGTACACGCACACTCATATAGAGCACAACCACACACACACACACACACACACACACACACACACACACATATATATATATATATATATATATATATATATATATATATATATATATATATATATATATATGCATATATATATATATATATATATATATATATATATATATATATATATATATCAAATATATAGTTTTAGGGAAAATAACCAATTTTCAAGAACTCATCGATGAAAATCCACTATCACATATAGAAAAATTAGTAATTAAAAGCAATTTTGCCATTCATAATTTTTTCGTTCATATTTTTTATTATTACGTTTGTAGAAATAAATAATCTTGTATTTTTCTATTATTCAATTGATCTTTAATTATAATTAAATAAACGTCTTTAGCTTTAAATAGTATAGCTTTAACTATTACACCGGTTAAATATGTACTAATTTTATCTTCACTATTATTTTAAACTTAAACTTCGTTCAACTTGTATTTAAAACAATGATAATTTAAAACAATGATAGTTTATGTAAGATGTTTTTTGTTTTTAATATATATGTTATTATAATGGATGAAGGGATGATTATTGAATGGTTATTATTTTGATATTATGATATTTTTGAAATAATTTTTCTATCTTTATATAATAAGTATTTCATATTAATTCATTTGGTACTTATTGTTGGTTGAGATATATATCTAATTATTGTTCTACTTACGATCTGACGAGTAGCTATATTTTTGAATAGAATTTATTTTCGATAATTTCAATTGATTTTAATCGATTTAAATTTCTTTTCTATTTGAAAATTGGTTATGAAACACGTGTAATCTTTTTATTATATTTATCTTATGATATTTACTTTACTTTATATTATACTCATTTATTGTGCTTTTAATTATTAATTTTTCTATATGTGATAGTGGATTTTCATCGATGAGTTCTTGAAAATTGGTTATTTTCCCTAAAACTATATATTTTATATATACTTTATCTATAAGGCTCAATTTAATTTTAATTTTTTATAAATTGATTTTAATTGAGTTTTTTACCTGTAATTTTGGATTTTGTCCCTAATATTATTATTATTATATATATATATATATATATATATATATATATATATACTCTTTTACTCTTTTACTTGTTTCAGTCATTTGACTGCGGCCATGCTGGAGCACCGCCTTTAGTCGAGGAAATCGACCCCAGGACTTATTCTTTGTAAGCCTAGTACTTATTCTATCGTACTCTTTTTGCCGAACCGCTAAGTTACGGGGACGTAAACACACCAGCATCGGTTGTCAAGCGATGGTGGGGGGACAAACACAGACACACAAACACACATATATATATATACATATATACGACGGGCTTCTTTCAGTTTCCGTCTACCAAGTCCACTCACAAGGCTTTGGTCGGCCCGAGGCTATAGTAGAAGACACTTACCCAAAGTGCCACGCAGTGCGACTGAACCCGGAACCATGTGGCTGGTAAGCAAGCTACTTACCACAGAGCCACTCCTGCGCCTATATATATATATATACATATATATATATACATATAAAGACTGTCATACCGGCCATGACGAAGGGAAATAGCCCTGAAACTCGAGTCGCCTTTATATATATATATTTATATTTATATATTTATATATTCGATCCTTTATATTGAACACTCAATATTTCATCTACATTCAATACTTTATTTCATGGTGCCATCCATTTTTATTTTATTTTATATTATATATTGTATATTCCATATTCTATACCCCACATTAGTTCTGCAGGAATATAAATAAAACATAAAAAAACAGACAGTGTTGGAACTCTTTTAAGCAAAACAATATATATATATATATATATATATATATATATATATATATATATATACATATATACGTATATATAAGTTCTGTCCGAATTTTGAATAAAGAAATCTAGCAATCAAATATTATATTTAATTGAAATTTAATCATCAATGTACTTTCCCTGAATATCTATGACGTCTTTCCATCTATTTACAAGCTTTTTAATCCCATCAATGTAAAACTCTTTTAGTTTCAAAGCGAAAAAGTCTGAAATATCAGTTTCAACCTTCTCCTGGCTTGCGAAAGCTTTGTCCCACAAATGATTCTGTAAACTACGACACAAATGGTAGTCTGAAGGAGCGAGGTCTGGAGAATAAGGTGGATGAGAAATTTTTTTGCCAACCAAACATTTCGATCTTCTGTGATGTAACCTTTGCAGTGTGGGGTCGCTCATTGTCACTAATGCAACATCACTCCTTTTCGATTCACTAAAACGGTTCTTTTTTGTCTTCAAAGCTTGGTTCAAACGCTCGAATTGCTAACAGTATTGACATATATACACACATAGCCACTCATATACGTTGTGCGTTCGAAAAGTATGCGACTCAATTTTTTCTTCTCAAAAATAATGCCGAGAGTGTAGCCGGGAAAAGACGCGCCCTATAAACACGAAAATCTTCGCTAAGCGCCTTCCATACATGTATACATATTCATTCACAAATACTCACACACACACAGAGAAACACACAAACACACACACTCACACTTTCATCAAATATATGAAGGTATAAAATAATAGGTAACACTAAAAATATAGAATAAGATATATATAAAAGTGTATAGAATGGACAGAGAAGCTATTAAATCATACACTGTGTAATCAAATATTTCGGAATTTATTGATTATAAAATTTACAAACAAATATAACGAATATACATATCCAGAAGGCCAATAGACAATGAGACACATCGCTTGAAATAATATTTAAATAGGATGCGTATACTTAGCTATTTTACGTATGATTAGATAGGTGCTAAATAGTTAAAAATATGGTTTAAGTATTCGAAGCATATTAGGTAAACGGTTTAAAGCTTGAAAATATTTTCCCACTGTAGTACGAACATTTCCCACCAAGTTCACTACATTTGTTAAGGCTGTTACCTGATCATATAAGTATTTCCAATTATTCAATGCAGCACACCTTTCAGCCATACAAGTCATTTCAATAGGGTAATGCATATCTTTTAGTCGATGTAATTTATAATCTAATTTTTTTTGTCTCCCGCGAAATATGTAAAAATTAACCTTCTTTCGTCTAGTAAAGTGGAAGAAACATTATACAATCGCCGCTTGAATTTTCAAGAAGGTGAGCTAATGTCGGAAAACATGGCTAGATTAGTTATTACATCATATTTGTAGGTGATATTCTTATTGAGACAGTTGAGGTTTGTGAATTGAATTCTATACAGCTATATATTGGCTTTAAAGGTGATACACGACTAAGTTTTCTTCGTGCACTAATGATAGTACCTGATCTACAATAACACATAACATTACTGCTATATAAATGCATTTACAGCCTTTTTTTTTCTTTAATTTCGTGTCATAATCGTGGTTGTTCTGTAAGACACCAAACTTTATTTCTTTACCAGCTCAAAAAGAGGAATGCACATAAATAAATATATGCTATTGTTCGTATTGTTTCGTATATGTAATTTTGCATCAAATCATAACTTCTCTGAGTAAATTATCTCATTCTTCTAGTAACTGCACCCAATAAGTAAGATATATTTCCTACATTTAATAATGTATTTCTTTTTCTACAGTGAATAATTATTTTACTGCATTAACGCGATCCATGGATTTTCTATATAGCCAGTAATTTACCAAGGAAATGTCAATTATAAGTTGCCATATATTAATATATATCTTGTAAGACTGATATTAAGTATATTTTAATGTTAAAATAAAGAGGAAAGTAAAGAAGAGATGATAAAATAATTATCTGTTTGTAATTGAAATGTTACTGTACTAAGAGTTTAATTAATGAAATTAGATGTCTTCATAGATAAAAACTTTTATCTTATTCAGATTTTATTTCGTTCTGTTGAAATAGTCATTACCGAAAGCTGATAGTTTTCAACGTGTCATCGTAAATGGAAGTTTCTGTTTGTGTATGTGTGTGTATTAAGGTTCGATTTAATGTTCAATTTTACATTAATCTGATATTCTGATAATTTACTCTATACATTCGCAGAGTATAAATTTATTATTCTGATACCAGGATGTTGTTGTCAATGACTTCGAAATTTCGCCCAGTTAAGCCATCGTCGGGCAGTCCGACAAAGGGTTAGCTGGCTGAAAGTTCGAAGTCACTGACGACAACATTCTTGTGTAAGAATTTTATATATATATATATATATATATATATATATATATATATATATATATATAATAATAATAATAATAATAATAATAATAATAATAATAATAATAATATATATATATATGAGTGGCTGTGTGGTAAGTAGCTTGCTTACCGACCACATAGCTCGCATGGTACAAATCAGAGCGATTTCGAGTATGTATTTGAACAGGATTGGCAGATTGAGGTATGCAGAGAATTATATATCTTACCTCTGTTTATTATTTGACTCCACATTTTACCTTATAGAAACACAGTGAAAGAATTTGTATAATCATTTTGCGTCAAGTTCATTGAATGAGATTTTATTTGAGGTTTGTAGATTTAACACTTAAACGATGAGAAATTCGTGTTTCTTCTTATGAATGCAAGTTTCAGAGGTCGGTTCACCATTGTAATAATACTTCAAATGGTAGGCAAATGCATTTTCATCTTACGGAATTCATTGACACAAACTGTAAATCTTAACCACTTAAAAAATAATATGATAATATTTTCCCCTCCCTTTTCATCGTTTCTTTGTACTTTCTTGATTTTATTGATATGTTGCAGTCTATTCACGTGGCCTATAACTTAAACATTTCTACAACTATAACAGTGTTATGCACATATCAGTGTGAGTTTCATTATATTTTGTGCAAATATACCTACCCTGATTATTCCAAAACCATACTATGTGGAGATACTAAAATCGGAGGATTGGTGTACTTCTACTTCCTTCTATTACTATAATTATAAAGAAGTCATCTCTTTTACAAGTGGTGAAATTGCTAAGAAAAGAAAAAAAAATCATACGATTGGAAAACCAAATAGCAATAAATAGCAAGCACAAAATTTATACTGGCACAGACCAATATTGTGCTTTCCTCGAATACTACAAAATTTTAAATAAACCGAGATTTGCTATTACCGAATGAACAGCGTATGCTATCATTCTGTACAAGAAGTTTGGAAATAGCTAAAACCAAAAAAAAAAAAAAAGAAAACAAAACAAAACAGGACACAATTCTGGCTCATCAACAGAAAGTTGTACAGAGTGAAATGGAACCTATTTCTGAAATTTAGACCGAGATACATCACATTAGGTCAATGACATTATACAGAAAAGCACACATACTAATGCACATTATGCACGCCCTTACATGAGATTTTCTTACACATGTATGTAATATGTATATATATCATCGACAGAAGTTAGAGAGTAAGTCAAAAGCTGAGTTCTTCGTGTATTGGCACTTATCAAACACTAATTTGTCAGTTGTCAGTCTGTAACTTCTGACATAATAACTTCTAAAATACAAAATTTTGTCAAAAACTTAAAGTGTAAACCCTGTTCTATGTGACACATTCTATTAGTATCGGAAGTTTGAAAGTGTTTAGTTTAAAAAAAAATAGTTCAACAATCTGTACGTCTAATTGAATAGATCCGAAATCGATGAAAGGCAAAGTCGGCCTAGGCGGAATTTGAACTCAGAACGTAATGGCAGACAAAATACCGCTTCTAAAATACAAAATGTTGTCAAAAACGTTAAGAATAAACCTAGTTCTATATGACATATTCTACCAGGATCGGAAGTTTGAAAGTGTTTAGTTAAAAAAAGAATAATTAAATAATCTCTACGTCAAGTCGATCTCAGCAAAATTAGAACTCAACAACGTATAGACAGAGGAGATACGGTGGACCATTTCGCCCGGCACGATAACGTTTCTGCCAGTTGGCAGCCTTAGGACATAATCATTCGTTTTAGAAATATATTCTTTATTCTTATATTCTTATTGCTGAAGCGTTACTCCGTTACTTCCTTACTTACTAACATGAAATTTCGTAAGATGTTACCTCATAACTATTTTTCTACTAATTTTTGTTCAATGCGACTAGCGATTCTAGCCTAAGAAAAGTATACTTTTAATTTAAAATTAAAACAAATTATGTTAATTGAAAATAAATATCTGCCTTACTGCCCCACTTGAGATTGCAGATATCTTGATGTAACTTTTTTCTACTGAACCAAATATAAAACTATTTATGCCAAAGTGTAGCTGAGGAAGTATCCTCTTTAAAACTATTAACAGTTTGCAATTAATTTGAGAACGGAATTAGTGGTGAAGCTTAGAAGCTGCTGCGATTGACGAAATGGTAGACTTAACAATACATTCAACCTTTACCGTGTTTGAACGATGGATTGAAACCTGCGTGCCATCGGACAAGTCTGCAATTTGGGTGAAGAGGTTCCTCACAAAATTGTCGTGTCTAATTGCGTTCTTCTTTGCTGACACAGCTCAAGAATGAACTTTTTTTGGACCGAATAGTGACTGGTGAGAAGAAGTGGATTCTCTATAAAAATGTCAAGCGCCAAAGACAGTGGGTAGGGAAAGGAGAAACACCGACACTCCAGGCTAAAGACGGTCTACGCCCATGTCAGGTGCTGTTATCTCTCTGCTGAGATATGAAAGTGTTAGTCCACTTTGAACTTTTAAACTCAAACAAAACGATAACTAAGGAGATTTACTACTAGCAGCTTGAGTGGCCTACGTCAGTGCTAGAAGAAAAACGACCATCTTTGGTTTAAAGATGAAAGGTGTTCTTCTATCAGGATAATGCTCGGCCACATACAATGAGGATGACATTCCAAAGGCTGGAGCAGTCTGAATGGGAAACGATGCCCCTCCCACTATATTCGCCTGACATTGCCCCATCTGATTATCACTTATTCCACAATCTTCAAAATCATTTGGATTGAAACAATATGAATTTTGTAGACTAGGTCAGAACAGTATTGGAGGAGTATTTTTTGTCACGGACAAGTGAATTTTGAAAGAGAGGCCTTGCAAGTGTACCAGCTATTAGAAAGAACTTTGTTTATCTTAATTCTGAAAAATAAAAGAAGTATAAAAAGCCGCAATATTTATGAGATGACCCAATATATATATATATATATATATATATGTGTGTGTGTGTGTGTGTGTGTGTGTGTGTGTGTTTGTGTGTGCGTGTCCGTGAGTGTGTGTCTATATATAAAGATTCTTTTAGGTGAACCAGTGTGAATCGAGTGCAAGGCGATGAAAATTTTAACGTTTATTAACGATCATTTTGCAAATCCAATTTCTATTATATTTGAGAATATCACTAAAATGATTTTGCAGAATACGTGTCGTATTTAAATATGTTTGTTAATTGCTGATAATTAAGCACCCGATATGATGGATACATTTGTTACGAAAATAATAATTAGAGAAGTTTTAATGGTGATAGAAATCTAATTCGCTATCTAATTAAGTAATATATTCAAGACTACGTGATATGCAAATCTTCTAATGCTTCATTTTTTGTTCTGCGTTCAGTTTGAAATACGTTCATAATTTAAACTCTGATGTATTGAGAAGAATTATTATTCGGTTATT
This sequence comes from Octopus bimaculoides, assembly GCF_046866305.1. NCBI lineage: Eukaryota > Metazoa > Mollusca > Cephalopoda > Octopoda > Octopodidae > Octopus > Octopus bimaculoides. The sequence goes on along the minus strand of NC_142930.1, from coordinate 42,939,223 downwards.
TACAACACATAATCTTAGATTTATTTAGATATATTTACATTCAATCCTATTGATACCATCGTTGGTTTTTGTTTCATAGTCATTGTATAAGATATCAAAGATATTATTTATGTGTAGAATATATGGATGACAGATTTGCTAACTTCACACTGAAAAACCTAGCAATTCTGTCATTAAGAGAAATAAATGTTTACAGAGTTGACTTGACGACAATAAACTTGCAAAGTGTGCTTAGTTCATGCAAGTTTACTATATATAAAACTATTAAAACGTGAAATCACAAGAAAAACTCTTTCTCGCAAACAGATAATCTTTAATATTTCTTCGTCTTTTATTGTTCTTTTTTAAACAGATTATTATTTTGTCTTATTCACGTAAGTGTTGTTGATATTGTGGTTATAGTTCCAGCTCAAACACCTGTGCCTTCGTAAGAACCTTAATTCCAAATGATCACATGCTCCATCCCACTGTGTGGAACGTCGTGGACGTGCATTACGCTACACTACTGGGCTAACCAAAGGATTGAGGGGACACTATAACAGAATCTGATAGAAGTCAGTTCTATATATATATGTAAATATTTATGTGTGTGTCTTTGTGTCTGTGTTTGCCCTTTCCACCCATCTCATGACAACCGATGTTGGTGTGTTTACATCTCCGTAATATAGCAGTCCAGGGGTCGATTTCTACGACTAAAAGGCAGTGTTTCAGCATGGCTGCAATCAAATGACTGAAACAACTAACAGAATAAAAGAATATATATATATATATATATATATATATATATATATATATATATATATATATGTATAAATCGCGGCTATTATATTTAACTATCGTATGTCCAAGTTTGGCCAACAGTTTTTTTTTTTCAATATTTATTTTTACTTGACTTGCTGATTCTTTTGGCCAAGCTATCTTATTTCCAGCTGCTTCTCAAAGTATAGTACAACGGTTTCGCTATGGAATGGTGAAACTATTTTATTATTATTTTGGGGGATTTCTGAAAAAACAATGTTTTGGACTTACGCAAAGATATATATCTATGGATATATATATATATATATCAGTGAATGGACAAACAAAAGAAAGGACATTCGACACATTTTGGGGGAATTACATGTATTATTCTAAACAGTTTGATCCAGATTCCATGCTAATTCGAGTTTCGAAGAGCCTAACGAATCCTTTTTCAGCAGAATGGTAATAATCCGAATCAATGATTATTGCCAACCTGACGAGAAAGCTTCCGTTAAGGCATTTGAAACTTGAAGTAGCATGAAATATGAAACAATAGTATATCTATCTATCTATCTATCTATCTATCTATCTATCTATCTATCTATCTATCTATCTATCTATCTAAATAGAGGGAGAGAGAGAGAGAGAGAGAGAGAGAGAGAGAGAGCGAGCGAGCGATAAAGAGATTGATAATGATAGAGATAAATGTTATGTGTAAATATACATTTATATATAGTTACATATATATGTAAATGCATACATTACATTCAAACATGCACATGCAAACTTATTTTCTGTGTGTGTGTGTTTTAAGCGTTTAAGCGTGTATAATATTATTCACATTATAAGATCATGTACTTGAATCTTCAAAAATTATGTTAATCAAAATTTGCATATTTATGTAGATATAAAATTGTAAAATACATACATGTGTCGTTTAGAATATTATAACAAGCCAAAATTAATTCTTTTCACGGTAGTCTTCAAAATGTTTTTCGCGTATATTATCATAAATTTCATCTGAAATTTCTAATTTAATCACATTTCTATCTTCTTTTTATCTTTACTTTGCATAAGAGTATTAGTGGAATCTTATCTCCAATTTCTATCGCTACAAGAATACGTAAAACTTTAAAGTAAGTTTTGTAAATACAATTTAAATATAATATGAAGCGCTGATGAAATCTCCATTAGCCGAATAAGATACTTTCATGCAAGTAGACCAAAATGTGGTATATTTTTCAACACCTGCTCCCAAGACCCAACTTGCGAACCAGGTAATTTTCCTATTGCTGTTGCAATGCTTGGATCCCACTGCTGAAGGAGCTTTCCTCCTGTTCGTGAAAAGTCTTCAGAAGATATGACATCATCTTCACTACGATACTGGCTCCTAGCCAAACATTTTTCATGTTAGGCCATAAATCATAGCTCTAAAAAGCAAAATTAGAGGAATAGGGTGAGTGATCAACTTCTTCGCAGCTACAGTCACAGTCAGCAGCGACTGAAAGCAAGTACTTGTTTTCATGAGCGTATAGTCTTGATAGACTTTTGTAACTTCTTCAGAATGTTGGTATAGTATTTTCCATTGGTGGTATGGCCCTTTTGAAAATATTCTACAAACACAATGCATGTTGCATTCCCCAAATCTGACGCTGTCACCTTCTCTGCACATGAAAAGGACTAGATCGACCTTGGAGCAGTTGATGAGGCGTGTTTCCACATCATGGATTGTCTCGTCTCTCGTTGAAGGTGACAAAACTAATACATACCCGGGGTTAGAAAACGTTCAAAGAAGCCAGCTGCCTCCAGAAATGTCAGATTTCTCTGTGATGTGGTCAGCCTGGTGCGCTTTTGATCAAGTGTCAGAAGACATGAAACCCATCGAGGACAAACGTTTTTCAAGCCAAGTTCCTTGTGTAGTGTATTCTCAACCCTCTCACGCAATATACGAAAAGCATTGGCAATTTAATTTGTAGTAGATGGCTTGCCATCAATCACTGTGGTGAACACGATCAATGATTTCCTCAGTGGTATTCATATGTGTGTGTATATATATATATATATATATATATATATATATATATATATATATATATATATATATATATATATATATATATATATATATATATATATACATATATATAAATACAATTATTTTTAATAGATTTATTCACATACTAAAATATTTTCGCCAATTTTTTGTTTATTAATGGTAGAAATATATATAAATTAATGGCTTTTTTTTTTTAGCACAGTTTAAAATGATGAGGTAAAAATCGGAGGTGTCTTCAGCTCTGGTGTTGGGTGCATGTCTTCTTTCTTCTAATCCCTGGCTTCTTCGATGCAGCATCAACGAGTGTCAGCGTCGGACTGATTGTCATGTCAAGTTCCCCTTTTTATACCTGCTGCTAGGCTCCAGCAGGCTGCCCCAGCAAGTTGTCACGTGACACTGTCTAAATTTCCCGCTGCTAGGGTCCAGTAGGCAGCCCCAGCAAGTTTTCACATGACACTGTCTAAACTTCCCGCTGCTAGCTCCAGCAAGTAGCCCCAGCAAGTTGTCACTTGGCACTGTCTAAACTTTAACTGACAATGGAGGGCGCGAAGCCACTTCAGTGTCAGCCTGTCTCACCTAGGCATGTTATGACTTTCAAGCCATATTTGGTCTTCCCGCTTCAGCCATATATAGAAGCTGGCTTTTTCGACCGCCTCTTGTATCCTCCTTATCAGTTTTCTCAGTTCCGGGCTTGAAAAAAAAAATCTTCTCTTGAATAGCGCTGTCATTTTCCTTTCAATGAAGCCTCTAGCCCCCACTGCCAGATGGTAGTACTCGACAGTCCATCCCTGTTCTCTGCACTCTTCGATTAGTTTCTCGTATCTCTTCTCCTTTCGTTCCTCTGCATTGTCGATGTTCTCTTCCCATGGTACTGTCAGTTCTAGCAAGATTCCTATTCTCTGTTCTGTGTTCCATATGACTAAGTCTGGTCTTTTTCTTGTTTTTATAAGTGGAAAAATTGCTAGACTTCCCAAATCCGTGGCCAGCTCCCAGTATCCCTTCCATCTTTCATCTATCTCGTATATTTTATTTGGAGGCCTGATCTTATGTCCTTTTACCTCCTTCTGGAAGTATATTTTCCTGCGTTTTTCCACTTTGGGGTACTCTCCCCTATTGTATCCCTCGATCTTCTCCTTGAGTGCTGCGCTTATGACGCCGAGGACCTGATTATGGCGCCATGTATACCTTTCTAGTGCTAGTCTGCAGCTTGACAGAACGTGGCTCACCGTCGCTTTCTCTCTGCATCTACATTCATCGGTTGTTTTTAGGTTCCATCGGATTAACTTCGCCGGTGAGGGTAGAACATCGAAGGTAGACTTGATCAGGAAGGCTGTTCTTGCTTGTTCCCAAGCCCAAAGTTCCTTCCATGAGATTCTGCGACTGACCACGTATTCCTCCCATCTCAGGCACTGCCCCTGTTGACTACATTGCACCAAATGTACATTCCGCCTTTCTTCTTCCTCCTTTCTCACTTCGTGCACCACTGCCTCTTTCATCTCTTTTATACTGCTCTTGCAAAATGGCTTGAAATTGCGCGTCCCTAAGCCGGCTCTTGCTCCTTGCGTTGCTCCAACTATATCGGCATGTCTCCGTATTCCGATCGCCCTGTTTACTGCCTCTTCCGCATTCCATTTCCTCCCTGTTCGTACCTTTGGAGGGTTTTCTCGGATGCTCTGATCTTTTGAATACCTTAGCATCATTACTGTCCTCGCCTTTCCTGCTTTATATTCTTCGGTGATCGATGTTATTGGTAGTTGCAGCACGGGTTTTCCATATAGTGCAGTTGTATTCAGTGGTTTCGGCAGACCAAGCCATTTTCTGATAAACACACTGCATCTTTGTTCTATCCTTTCTACGCTACTCAAGGCTATTTCGTACATTTGCAATGGCCACATTATCCTTGGGTACAGTCCAAATTGCAGTATCCAACATTTGAATTTTCCCGGCAGTGTTGTTCTGTTAATTGCCTTTAATCCTTGTTCTACTAACTCGTATGTCTCTTTCCTTTGCTTCCTATCATTTAATAAGTCTCTATACCATCTGCCGAGACTCTTTACTGGTTGTTCTTTCACCGTTGGTATGTCTTCACCTCCTATCCTGAATTTCACTTCTTGCACTCCTTTCACGAAAGCCACGCTTCGAGATTTTTTGGCTTTGAATTTCATTCTTGCCCATCCTATCAGTTCATCCAACCGCTCTAATGTTCCCTCTGCTGCTTCTCTACTTTCCGATAGTAGAGTGACGTCGTCCATAAGTGCCCTTAATGGTATCTTTATAGCAGCTTTCTCACAGTTTGTTGACCTTAGTAACATCTCCATGACTAGCACGAATAAGATGACTGATATCGTGCATCCGGCTGCCATACCTACTTCTAGCCGTTGCCACTCCGTTGTGAACTCTCCTGCTGTAAATCTCATCCTCATGTTGTCGTAGTAGGACATGAGCCTTCGTTGAACATCTTTTGGAATCCAAAAGAAGTCCATCGCTGCTCTGATTACCGCGTGTGGAACAGATCCATATGCATTGGCAAGATCTAGCCAAACAATGTGCAGGTTTTTCTTCAGTTGTTTTGCATAGGTGATAGCTTCCCAGATGGCAAATGCGTGTTCTATGCACCCAGGGATTCCGGGAAATCCTGCTTTTTGGATTGCTTCATTAACGTACCCGTTATGCTGTACGAATCTTATGATTCGTCTAGCAATGATTCCAAACATGATTTTCCCGTCAGTAGTTAATAATGAAATTGGTCTAAATTGTCCTAGTGTTTTTGCATCTTTCTCTTTAGGTAAATAGATACCTTCAGCTATACACCATCGCTCCGCTACGTCTTTCTTCTTCCACGTTTCCCTTATCAATGCAAATAACTGTAAACGCAATTTCGGGCAATACTTGTAGCTCACACCGTCGTTCCCTGGTGAACTTTTTGCTCTTGCTTTTCTTATGAACTCCTCTATTTCTTTCAGTTTGATGTCACTCAAATCGAAAAGTACCCTTGGTTCAGGTGGTTTCTTCAGTCCGTGCATTTCTGGGAGTACTTTATTTCTGTCAGAGTCGCTGTATGTCTCTTTAAGATGTTGTTCGAGCTCTTCATTCGTGCAATCCAATTTTCCGCTTTTACTTTCAGTAAATAAATGTTTCGCATATTGATAGGGATTGTTCACAAAGCTACGATAGTTCTTTTCTCTCTCCATTCTTCTGTTCTTCCTTCTTTCTTTTCTCAGTAGTTCTCGATGCCTCTTTTTTATTTCTTCATATAGCTGCTTTAGCCCTTCTCTTTCCTCCTCCTTTGCATCCCTCCATCTGGTTCTGAGTTTTTTCTTCTCTTCTCGAATCTTTGCAATGCGTCTTTCTCTCCTCGATGGTCCGCTCTTTGCCGGTGATTCTACCTTCCCTGTTGTTTCCAGTCCAAATCTTTTCTCTCCTTCCTGGTAGATTGTATAAGCCAGGTTCTCGAGCTTTTGTTCGTCGTTGCCTTTAAATTTGGTGGTCATTCTTGATACCTCGTTGTCGAATTTTTTATAACTTGCTGCGTCATTTGCTTTCGGCCACTTAATCTTTGTCTTCTTCACGCCTATCACTGTTTGTGACTGTTCTAATTCAACTGTGGAATGTCCCTCGCTATGGTTATTTTCCCGGAGGTTCTGGCCACACGTCTTACGGTTCATCAACCCACGTTGTTGAATTACTTTCTTCTGACATACCTTCCCTTGGTGGATTCTGAGCCCGATGTAACTAGCAAACACCTTTCCGCAGCAGCTGAATTCCTCATCTACCAATCCTTTACCGCATCCTTTCTCATTATCCATTTCCTGTCCAAGTCTGTTTCGTTTTTTTCCGTCCCTATTTGATCCTTTATTCTCCTCCTGTGGTCCGGGATCATGGGGGCATGATTTCCAATGCTTTTTCGTTGCAATTTTACCTCGGATCGGGCTGCAAAGCCCATTGATTGCTTATAATTTTGATGATGTCATGTTTTTTTTTTTAGCAGAAGGTTTTGGTCAAAAAATACATTTTGTTTTATCATAAGTGTTTTGGTCGGTCGGTTGGCTCCCTGTACAAGTTTTGGCTGAGTGCAGCTTTCGTGACGTCACTTATTTTATTATGATAAAGAATATTCTCCGTCTTCGTACAACCTGCTTTTGTTTTGGTCAAGTTCAGCGTTCTGCTAGGTTGACTTCCCTATATATAGACCCATGCGTGGCTGTGTGGTGAGAACTTTGCTTCTCAGCCCGATGGTTTCGGGTTCGACCCAACATCCTGTCACCTCTGGCAGTTATCTGTTACTATAGCCACGGGCCTACCACAGCATTGTGAGCGAATATGTTGTGTGTATGTGTGTGTGTCTCACAGATTTTGCAGTTGTGCTTGCCTCCCATTTCCCGTTTTACAACCTGTATTTTATGCAGTTCTATATTTAAGAGATGTGGAATTATATACATTATTTACATTATTTACATTTGACGGATATTCGTCCTCATCTTGTTTGTTGTTAACACAAAGTTTCGGCTGATATACTCTCCAGCATTTATCAGGTGTCTTGGGGGAAATTTCGAACTTGGCTTCTCATTCCTAAGGTATTTTTCGATGTTATAATTATATTAATAATAATTATTATTATTGTTATTAATATTATTAATATTGTTATTATTATCATTATTATTATTATTATTATTATTATTATTATTATTATTATTATTATTATTATTATTATTATTATTATTAAGGTCACTGCTTGGAATCAAACTCAGAATCTTGGAGTTAGTAGCCCACGCTCTTAACCACCACACCATAAGCCCGCCCTTTACTACTAAGTCATATGAGATATTATTTTAGTTCGTTTTGGATTTGGTTTGTAAGATTCTATATACGAGTTCGTATGTTAAAACATATTTTGTTGTGTCTGGGGAGAGGCATTCTCTTTAGTACTTTATTATTTAAGACACTCACCGGTAAAGTTTCCACTCATATACGCATTTAATCTTCCTCTACTTTTAGTTACGTCTTGCAGCCTATTCAATAGTCGCTGACTCTGTCTGTTATATGAGATGCGCTCTTTTTGTTTGTTTGTGCGCATGTATGTGCACGCATAGACATGTATGCATGTATTTATGAGTGTATATGCATGTATTTATGTATATACATGGATGTGTGTGTGCGTATGTACATATGTATGTATGTGTGTACGTTTGTATGTCGGCATTCTGCATATTCATGTGTTTCTGTGTTCGTGTTTGTGTGTTTTATCTGTGTTTGCATTTGCGTGTGCGTGTACCTCTGCCTCCTTGTATGTGTATGTCTGAGTACGTCTGTGAACGGGATTTTGTGACTATGTACTGTGTATGTATGTGCGGATGTGTGTCTCCATATGTGTCCTTGAGTGAAGTGTATGTGTATATGGTCACATGTTTCAGTCTTCATTTGCGTATGTATGTGTGCTTTTCTGTTCATATTACCTCGTACCTATCCACCAGTATGTCTGTCTGTTTATATCCATACCCATTTATCTACATACATGTGCACATACATATACATATACACACACATACATACATCTACGTAACAACCCACTAACTATTCTACCTGTATATTAACATAAATTGTGGGTATGGGTACCAAAGGCAACATAAAGATCTTTGAAAAACCAGGGTACTCCATCAGCTCACAACTATATACGACATACCCCTTTGTGAATAGCATATGCACCAATGATAACTGCATGGCATGTAAAATTAACCCAGGCATTAACTGTAGAACTAGAAACAGCATAAGGTGTATCGGAGGTGCTTGTAATGACATGAATATTACATATTTAGGAGAAACTTCTAGGAGCATTGCGGAAAGACTAAATGACATTAGAGACAATACGACGACCCCCCCCCCCCCCCCTCCCCCTCCCCCCCCTCCCCCCAAAAAACAGGCTGCCATTCTCTACCAGCATACCGAGGAGCAGCATGGAGGCAATTTGGGTCAACTTGACGTCCGCATTTTATCCAAGCACCCAAAGGACCGCACACTCAGACAAATACAGGAGTACCTCCTCATAAATGCAACACCCCCAGTACTAAATAGGAAATATACGTAGTAGGTAATCATACCCCCATACCCAAAGTTTATATTTATATACAGGTATAATAGTTAGTGGGCTGTTATGTAGATATATGTGTGCATGCATGTATACGCATACGTATATATATATATATATATATATATATGTGCACATGTATGTAGGTAAATGGATATAAAAGCAAGCAGATAGACATACTGTCGGATAGGTACATAGGTAATATAAATAAGTAAATGAGTGGATACTTTACCGGTGAGTGAGATAAATATTAAGGCACTAAAGAGAAAGACTCTCCTCAGACACAACAAGATATTTTGTTGATTGTTAATTATTATTTGGTATTGCCATTCTATGCCAGATTAGTACAATGTTCCACTGCAGTTTGAAATCGAAACTTCTGGAGTCCATATATATTCAGCTAATGCTCTGTAATAACATTTATTTTGGTTTGTAAATGTATTAGTGGGTGTAATGCAGGTCTTCGCAAAATTGATTTATTATCATTAATGGAAATACGAAGTTCATTTAATAGACTTTCAACGTTATTTTTACGACTATTTTAATTTACATGCGTAAATTAAGCGATTTTCTGTTTTGTGTATGTTTCATGTTGCTTTGTGTCGAGTGAGATTATTTTTTTCTTTTTCCGTACCAATAATACTAGCTTTTATTAGCGGATATTTACACCAGTACCCGTAATTATTATTTTGAGCGACTTTATTAGTACAGTGTCTCATGAGATTTTTAAGTATCTTCAGGCTTCTTTAAATGCATGAATGAGGAAAAGTTTTCGTTTTGCAAGGAGGTATCTTGCAATTGTATGTGTTCATTTTTGTGAGATACGAACTAATAGTATGTTCTAAGTTACATATCTAATGTTATTAAGGATGCTACATTTCCTGTGCCTGGATTGGTAGATTTTTCTCATTATGACAAAGCCATCTCTAGGTATGTTTAATCTTACGTAGCCTCCGTCAGGCGCATTATGCCACATTCTTCTTATATTGTTCGGTTCGTGGTCTAAGTGCCATAAGATGTTGTATCTATTTTGTGATTGCACATAAATTTTGTTTCTGCATTTGAATATTAATAGCATTTTACGTAGAAGATATTTTAATATCATCATCCTTAGAATCATTGCTTCAATTAGTCATAACATGGCCACAATAATTTTAGGCGTATTGTGTACTAAGGTATTAATTACATTCACATATAGGGGAGCACACTCATATTTGCATGTGGGCATATATATATGTGTGTGTATGTGTGCGTGCGTGCGTGTGTATGTATACACCTATATACGTATATATATATATATATATATATATATATATATATATATATATATGTATGTCTGTATATACGCATATATATATGCATATACGTATATATAAATACACACACGCACACACTCACACACACACACACACACACACACACACACACACACACACACACACACACACACACACACACATATATATATATATATATATATATATATATATATATCAACTTCAACGATTCCTCGCTTCTATCCAGTTCTATTAGTTAATAGACCTGCTCAGTCGTCAGTTATTCTGGATGCGCTGTGTGTCAGAAAAAAGTAGATATAACCACAAATAATGGGGCTGTGCATACATGATCAGACTGTATTCATGCCGGTAGAAACGACCTGCTACGGTAAATCGTGTATATCGTACATCCAGAAGTGGCTACTGCAGTAATTAATCCCGAATATTATTAGGTGTACAATAATCAAGAAATTCTCGTGGCTGTGTCCCTGTACCAGCATTACCACTGATGGTGTACTATCCTAGCTCTCAAGTATTTTTCGAATATAATACACACACACACATTTATATATAATATATACATATTAAAATGGAATGTAGTCGGGATTTGTATAGTAACTGTTTATTTAGCACTTTCAATCTTTCCAGCAATTCGAATCATCCCTGAAACTAATGTGTCGTAATTGAGATGCATTGCTGCGTGTACGTTAGGAACAACAGCTTGCGAACAAATAACAGCATTTTATTTTACTGCCCAAATAACTTTGAATTAAAACTGCGACAACAAATTTTACGCTTTAAACTGACAACAATCGAGCTGATGACTACGGTGTATGTGAACGAGTCAAAACAATTCTGTCGTCCAATCACATCTCGCTCAGCGGAGAACGTGACAACATTGCAGCCCGCAAAAATCAACACGTCAACTAGCGCATGAAAGTGACATAACGAAACACAATGCATACAATGAGTAGAGTGTTGCATAAAGAATTAAATTTTCTTCCGTGGAAACCCCATTACATGCAGGAGCTAAAGCCCGAACACTGTGACCGCAGAAGTCCAGATCTCACCCCTAATGATTTTTACCTGTGGGGTTGCACAAAAAGAGGTGTACAAGACAAAATGTCGCACACTGGAGGACTTGGAGATACGGATTCACAAGGTTCTCAATGGTATCCCAGACGACGTCTTTCAGAAGGTTGTTCATTCCATCCCTCACTTTTGCCGGGCCACTACGCTACAAGAACGTAAATACACCAAGACAAGAACTGTTGTCAAACGGTGCGAGGGGACAAACAAATCCACGAAAATAAATACATACACGTGTGTATACATGTATATATATCGATATCTACCTTTATATATAGATTTTTTATGAGTATCCACACACACACACACACACACACACACACACACACACACACACACACACACATATATATATATATATATATATATATATATATATATATACGACAGGATTCTTTCAGTTTAAGTCTACCAAATCCACTCACAAGGCTATCATCGGACCGAGGCTATAATAAAAGATACTTGTCGAAGATGCTATAGTTGGACTGAAAGCGGGACCATGTGTTGACGAAGCAAAACTTCTTAACACACGGCCTAGAAAAACTAACTTAGAATTACTACCATTGAGGCTGATCGCAAACAGTTCTGGCTAAATTCCAATAAAAAAGCTTTTGCTTCTTCGGTTTCCTTACATCTGTAGTATGTGGTACTGGTGTTAGCCAAATAGCAAGAAATGTACTCATCTGTCGAATAGAAGTCACCCCAATAAGGCGGCAATCTAGCAGAAACGTTAGGACTCCGGGCGAAATGCTTATCAGCATTTCGTTTGTCTTTACGTTCTGAGTTGAAATTGTGCAATGGTCGACTTTGCTTTTCATCCTTTAGGAGTTGATGAATTAAGTACCAGTTGCATATTGGGATCGATCTATTCAGCTCCTCCAAAATTTCGGGTCTTGTGCCTAGAGTAGAAAAGAAGTTTTTATCAGGCGGCGAGCTGGCAGAAACTTTAGCACGCTGGTTGAAATGCTGAGCGGTATTTCGTTCTGAGTTCAAATTACGCCGAGGTCGAATTTGTCTTTTATCGTTTCAGAGTCGATAAATTAAATACCAGTTGCGTACTGGGATCGATCTAATCGACTGCAAAACCCCCCCACCCGCAAAAAAAAAATTCCGGGCCTTGTGCCTTGAGTAGAAAAGAAGTCACCTCAATATCACTGATTGTGTTTTGGCTCTTGTTCCCTAAAGTAATATCTATCTATCTACATATATAATTATATATACATCTACACACGCACACACACACACACACACACACACACACACACACACACACACACACACACACACACATATATATATATATTATTGACTTAGGTATTGCGAGACTAATAACCTAGTGCAGAATTCAATATACATATGCTTCAGAACGAAGCGCTAGTCGAGTTGTTGTTGTTGGCACTCCGTCGCTTACGACGTCGAGGGTTCCAGTTGATCCGATCAACGGAACAGCCTGCTCGTGAAATAAACATGCAAGTGATTGAGCACTTCACAGACACACCGTACCCTTAACGTAGTTCTCGGGGATATTCAGCGTGACACAATGTGACGAGGCTGACCATTTGAATTACAGGCACAACAGAAACAGGAAGTAAGAGTGAGAGAAAGTTGTGGTGAAAGAGTACAGCAGGGTTCGCCACCATCCCCTGCCGGAGCCTCGTGGAGCTTTAAGTGTTTTCGCTCAATAAACACTCACAACGCCCGGTCTGGGAATCGAAACTGCGATCCTATGACCGCGGGTCCGCTGCTCTAACCACTGGGCCATTGTGCCTCCACATGCTAGTCGAGTACAGAGCGGTAATAATAAAATAAGAAAACAAAAGAATAAACGATTATCTTCTCAGCATCATTAGCTTACAGCTTTTTCTGCTATAAAATGAAATGGACACATAATTTTGCCCACTATATTTTAGCTTAACCAGAGCCTCGAATCTGAAGTGTTGTACATTTGCGAAAAGAATTAATGCATCTATGCATATATATATACAGGAAAAACATTACGAATGAGAAAGTCCTACGCTAAATAGAATAATGTTTGGTAAAACCAGAATTAGAATATCAGGGTAATTACTTTTAACAGTAAAATGTTTGTATACATACACGTACTCATGTACATACCCACACACGCACACACACACACACACACACACACACACACACACACACACACACACACACACAGATATATATATATATATATATATATATATAGTTTTAGGGAAAGTAACCAATTTTCAAGAACTCATCGATGAAAATCCACTATCACATATAGAAAAATTAATAATTAAAAGCACAATAAATGAGTATAATATAAAGTAAAGTAAATATCATAAGATAAATATAATAAAAAGATTACACGTGTTTCATAACCAAGTTTCAAATAGAAAAGAAATTTAAATCGATTAAAATCAATTGAAATTATCGAAAATAAATTCTATTTAAAAATATATAGCTACTCGTCAGATACTTTATCTATAAGGCTCAATTTAATTTTAATTTTTTATAAATTGATTTTAATTGAGTTTTTACCTGTAATTTTGGATTTTGTCCCTAATATTACATATATATATATATATATATATATATATATATATATATATATATATATATAAACAATATATAAGTATATGCATATATATGTACATGTATGTATATACCTTCATCCACATGTACATATAGATACATAACTGGGTACATGACGTGGCAAAGGAACATGGACAGAATGGTAAACAAGGTGCAACAAACAAGCAGGCCACATCGAAACATCTCCTTCATCAGCTGCCTCCATTAAAACCCCGGCGTTTCGAAGAATTAAGGCAGTACGTATCGTTAAAATGGCTCTTCCCACGAACACAAATTAAATTGTTTTCGTGGAGGGTAGTGGCGGACGGAAAACAAGACAGGAAAATGAAACGGTGAAATAAACAGACAAAAAGGCTGTACAGCCAGACGTGAAGTGTGTATGTATTGAACCCTGTGAGGCACGAACTAGAGGGGCAAAGAAGTACGTGCGAGCTTGAGGAGTCCAAGAACGAAAATGAGCAACGAGAGGTAGAGAGGGAGAGAGATAGTAGTAGTAACAGTGAGAGGCGAAATACGAGTAGCGAGAGATAGAGAGAGAGAGAGAGAGAGAGAGATAGTAGTGACAGGGAGAGGCGAAGAACAGTAGAGGGAAGAATGAGAGGGGGAGATAGATATAGAGATAGAGAGAGTCGCGTTAGAAAAATAGTTTAAACTTACTGTATAAAGGTTAACGCGTGCGTTCTGTCGTGATACAAACAATATATGAGTATGTGCATATATATGTACATGTATGTATATACGTTCATCCACATGTACATATAGATACATAACTGGGTAGATGAGGTGGCAAAAGAACATGGACAAAATGGTAAACAAGGTGCAACAAACAAGCAGGCCACATAGAAACATCTCCTTCATCAGCTGCCTCCATTACAACCCCGGCGTTTCGAAGAATTAGGGCACTACGCATCGTTAAAATGGCTCTTCCCACGAACACAAATTAAATTATATATATATATCTACAAATACATCCATACATATACACCCACCCATATAAAAGTATAGAAGCAAAAACATACATACTTACGCACCCACCGACACACTCACATACACACACGCATATATAAGCCTATAGGTGTGTATATATATTTACACAGACATACTTATGCAGACACGCAGAGCCCCACGAACGCATGTAATGAAAGGAAGATAGATAGAAGATCGACTTAAAGATGTGTGAAAGGGAAGAGAGAAACTAAACCATTTAACGACATTAAGATTTTGAAATTCAAAAAGATTTGCTAGTGGACAAGTGGGGAGGACACCTTTACTTTCATGTCCGCTTCACTTCACTTTCAACTTCGCTTTCCCATTGACAATGATTTTTCCTGCATATATTTAGGTATAAATATAATACTTGTTCCAAGTAAACTACACTGCATATTCTATACTATGATGAGGCTTTAAAGTATTATGCACAACTAGAATTTGGCGGCATATTATACCAGAAACGGTAGTAAGCAAATGAAGTCTATAAAATAATGTTTATAACTTTGTAATCTTATCGTTATATGTACATAGTATATATATATATATATATATATATATATATATATATATATATATATATAGAGGGAGAGAGAGAGAGAGAGAGAGAGAGAGAGATACATAAATACATACATACATATATACATATACACAGTTTATACACTGTGTATAAACACTATACTTGGAATGACCAATTTCAAAGACAATTGGATTTTACTCATAGGGCATTGGAATATTACATGTATACCATTCTGCCTAAATAATGAATTTACAAATACAATATCCCTGCATATCTCACGTCTATTTTCGTTAAAACTTGTTATCTTCTGTTATTTTAGCAGATGTGCATGACCGATATTTGGATGCCCAAAATTTATATTTTGTTCACAAAGGCACTTTAGTGTTGGCGAGGAATTGAATGGAAGCCGTCCAATCTGAAACGCAAGGAAAATTTTATGAATGTTGTACTAATGAGTGGGAGTTGTTGGCGAACATTCACCATAATTATAGATGGAACGAAAATGTTTCATGAAAAATAAAGAAAACGATCCCTCCACCTTCTAATTTGAACATATTCACAATTTATAACGTTTACCATTACATTTAGAACATACAAACAATACGACACTCTACTACCCGAAATTATGTTATATGTATAGTCTGCAGTATCTCTCGTCACATTTATATGCCGGCATCATATGGCTCGATAATATTTCGAATACCTTTATCTTAGTAAATGTCTCCCACGTTATATATACATACATACTTACATACATACAAACATATATATATATATATATATATATATATATATATATATAGACATACATAGTGTATATATATTATATATAGCATATATGCATGTGTGCATATGTCTATGTATATGGATGTATATACATGCATATATATATATGATATATATATATATATATATATATCATATATATTATTACAAATTAAAAGGGTAAAGGATTATCAATTTATTAATTAATAAATCAATTAACAATTAACAATTTTTACCAAGCCCATCGGTATGAAAGCACCAATGCATACTCACACATACGCACTACATACATACATACATACATACATACATACATACATACATATGTATGGCCGAAGTCAATTGACTGAAACAAGTAAAGGAACAAAACGTAAGAAGTAAAAGAATATGCTTTAGTCAAAAATGCAGTAACAGAAATAAAAGCCACTGGCCAGTGGGATGTATTTGAATAACAGAGAAATGCAAGTACATCAAATTACATACGACATAAACTAAAATTATCTCCGCCTGTAGAGGATGTGACATAATTACCGAATGACAATGAAGACTATCTCCACTTGTAAAGCAAGCCATAAACACGTGTTAACGACTATCATTTTCTCTCCGGACAATAAGACTGAAATTTTGTTTACTGTCATGTCTCTTTGGGAGAACATTTGATTCATATGATTATATTCCTTTCACCATTGAAGCTGGTCTTAAATGCCATTTGGTAATTATGACATGTCCTCAATAATTTACGTGCCATGTTATTTCATATATCTGTATGTATCTAACAGTTCTCTCTCTCTCGTTCTCTTTCTCTCTCCCACACTCTCTCTGCTCTATCTCTCCCTCCGCACTCCCTCTCTCCATACATATATATATGAAATATAATATATAGTATAATGTATAGGATATATATGTTATATATATATATATATATATATATATATATATATATATATATATATGTGTGTGTGTGTGTGTTATATATATATTTATATATATATATATATATATATATATATATATATATATATATAAAACCACTGGTTTGGGGAAGAGCCGATCTTATTCTCCGCCAGTTATTGAATAGATCTTTGGGAAGAGAATATGAAATTGAAGAAAATTGAAGACAGTAGATCGCGCTCGTTGGTATAGATTCAGTCAATATATTTTTGCCGTGTCATTTTATGGAAACAATTGTCATTTAGAGACTACAAAAATGCAATTAATATACGTATATTTTTCAGCTACATAACATAACAAGTTCTGGTGAAGGAGGCCTGTGAGAAAGTTACTTTATCGCTGTCCTCCATTGGTTTTGTAACACTAAATCCGAGGCCTGTCGTCAGCTAACCCCCAATTTGTGCAATGTTTTTTTCTAGTTGAATATTATG
>NC_142930.1:42891744-42914244 GCF_046866305.1 Octopus bimaculoides | reverse complement strand
CGAAATCTTAAACTCTGCGTTTAGCAGAGTTATGGGCCGAAAATTCTGTAGTATATCTCCATTGTAAACATCATTCCTTAGCAGTGTCAGCACACCTCTGCTAAGAACACTAGGAATTCTCCAGTTGCCAGTTGCAGTAGATGTCTGTCAAGAGATTTCCAAACAACTCTAGCATGATTACATAGCATACGTAAGGCAGACCATTCCAACCAAGCGATTTGCGACTTCAGGTACGAACTGAAGTCCAGTACCGTCGTCGACCCATCACTCGACCCATCTTTCTCTCCAAACAACTGCGCAAAGTGCTGCACACATCTCCTCAGAATCGCGTAGCACGTGCCCATTCCAATCCGTCAAAGATCTGATCGTGATTATCTTTCCGGGGTTACCCTTATCAGACGGGTAGTCATGTTGGGCATACCGGGCTTCGTATATTATACCCCAGTGTCACTTTGATGGTATGCCCTGCTCTCTCACTCAATAAAAGTAATAATAATAATAATAATAATAATAATAATAATAATAATAATAATAACAACAAAAACAACAATAATAATAATATAATAACAATAATAATAATAATAATAATAATAATAATAATAATAATAATAATAATAATAAAAATAATAATAATAACTTATAGACAAAGCTGTACCCAGAGGCTGCAAGAGGAAGAAAAGTAACTTAGCTACGTCAGAGATCGACTATCGTAAGGCGTACGATATGATCCTACATTCTTGGATTATGGAGTGTATGAACCCATTTGGTGTTACATCGAATGTTGAGCGATTGCTTGGAAAAAGTATGGCGAATTGGAGGACGGACATGACAGCATACGGAAGAAGTTTAGGGACAGTAGAATTAGGAGGGGCATCTTCCAAGGGGACTGCTTGCCCCTACTGATCTTTGTACTGTGCTTGATAACACTAACACTGATACTGAGGAAAGCAAAAGTTGGGTATGTATTCAAAAGCCGCCACCAAAAAGTCAAACATTTGTTATTCATGTATAACTTCAAAGCTAATGGTAAAAATGAAGCCCATGTCAGTTCCCTCGTTGATACGGTGTATAACTTCAGTGCTGATATCAGAATGGTGTTCGTACTGAGAAGTGTGGTGTGTTACATTTGAAGAGGGGAAAAATCAAATATATGGACAGGATAACGATACCGTCAGGGGAGGTTACGAAGCAGATAGAAGAGACGGGCTATAAGCACTTGGGGATTTTGGAAATGGATAAATTGATGGAGAAAGCAATCACAGAAAAATTTAACGTGGAGTATTTGCGCAAACTGAGACTGTTCCTTAAGTTGAAATTAAACGGACGGAATAAGATCGAAGCTATCAACACCTGGACGGTTTCACTCCTTAGATATGGAGCAGGAGTAATCGTATGGACAGTAGACAAACTAAACACCTTAGACAGAAAGACGAGGAAATTAATAACTGGATATGGGTCACTCCAACCAAAAGTGACACAGACAGTCTGTATGTACCAAAAATAACGAGGGGGAAGAGGACTTATTGGATGCGAACACAGCATTAGAGCAGAAGAAAACAACATAGCATGGTATGTAAAATATGTCACTGAACCACTATTATTAGAAGTAAGTAGGTCAGGCTTGTGTAGAATGAAAGATTGCAAAGAAAATGCACTATACCAGAAATTAAAAACGAATCAAACTGAAAATAGGTGGGTAAAGAAAAGATTGCATATTCAATTTCATAGAGATGTTGAAGATAAGACAGGCAGAAAAAATGGCTGTGGATGAATAAAGTGATTTAAAACCGAAAATGGAGGCTCCAGTCTGTGCTGCCCAAGAGCAAACACTAAGAACAAACTACACAAAATACAGAATAGACAACACATCAGAAAGTGATAAATGCAAAATCTGTGGACAAAACGGTGAAACCCTATGGTATATTACCAGACAATGTACGCCACTAGCCCAGAACTAACTGCGGAATACATAAACCAAATTTCATTAAGCATCTATAATAAGGCTGCTTTAACTTGCAGCGATACCGTACGTCTTCATATGTAATGAAAAATAATTTATTTATTATGTAACAAAAACTATAATCAAAATAAAGCATATGTAGAAATTTAGTATATAGCTCGTTTAGAAAATGTAAGTATGATATTTCTTGGATCATTTTTTATTCAAGACACAGCAAGAAATAAGTTAATATAAAAGAACAAAGCATACGATTTCACAACACAACGAAACGAGTTTATACGGAAGAACAACCTAGACATCTTGAGCTAGGTATTTTTCCTCTCAAATTGATATTTATATTAAAATTCGAGCTAATAAATGCGTGATTTACGGAGTGCTTGACTTTGAAGACTGACATAAGAATGCCAGATTATTGCAAAATATATAACTCTAAGGAAATAACTTCATTTGTCAGATTTGAAAATCATAATGTCATATATTTGCACGATGTCGGATGCTTATAAACCAACGACATTTATTTTCCCTTAAACTTTAAAAATATCTTAGCTGTATTACTGAGATATATGAAATGACATTAAAACTCTGGATCGAAATCCGATCAGATTTTAGCTTGAAGGGATCTCATTCTGACATGTAAATATTAGTAATGTGACAGGTAAATTTGAGTAGTATATTTCTTAATACAACGCTTGCACGGTTTATTTTATAGTATTCGTCCGAAAACGCATGTGAATCGAGGCGTAAATATAAGATCAAATCATATCATTGAAAATGTCAGGACACTAAGTATTATGTAAAACTATAATGTCCATAAATTCAGTGAAATATATCTAATATTTCTTCTCTTTTCAGACAGATACCACTCTTTGATACAACGCTGTGATACAACACTGTGATACGACACGGACGCACATCAGATTACAAACGTGAAATACTTTGCAAGAGAATAGCGGATACATGGTATGAGCATAAATATATATATATATTCACAATGTTTCAGATAGAAGCTGTTAATAAAATTTCTTAAAACGGTGTATAAATAGATGCTTGTGTATATGTTTTTACGTTAAAAAGGTGTCCATAGAGTTAAAGACGGTGTTTATATGCTTTCTCTAGTCGCTATGAATTGACTAATTCTTTCAGCAATCTAAAAAAAAATCATTTGCGCGAACGTTAGAGTATAATTATCCAGATATTGTCAGATAAACAAATTAGTAGAATTGTATTAATATATTTACTGCATGCACTTCGTGTACACACGTACACCAAACGTTTCATCCTAACAGTCTATTAATTAAAAGCTAATTGGTCGAAATTTATTTTTTGCACTCATTAGAATTGGTCTGTTACATAATTCCTTCTATATAATATAAAAAAAAAACAGAGAGTAACATATTTAGAAATAAAAGTAATGTGAGCATGGATAATCAATAAGCTACACGTTTAACTGCTAATTTCTATATCACCATGAAAGATATTTCATTAGTGAGCATTCTATGTATATGCCAATCGAAAAATATTTGTACATATTTCACACATATATACATACATACATACATACATGCATACATGTATATATGTATATATGTGTGTGTCTATATATATATATATATATATGTCTATATGTGTGTGTGAGTATGTGCCTATATATATATATATATATATATATATATATATGTTCGCCAAGTTAGATCGCTAGCTACTACACATTCTTTATTTTCTGTTCTTGTTTCTTTCTGTGTTCTTTTCCGCGGAAGAGCGTAGGCTCGAAACGTTAAAGACTGTTTCACTTCTCCAGCGTTAAACTAACATATCTGTTTGTTGTGTACACCACCTGTCTTTGTCTTTTGCTTTTTTTGTGAATTCTCCCCAATATATATGAATATATATATATATATATATATATATATATATATATATATATATATATATATATATATATATATATATACTAGCAGAAATACCCGGCGTTGCCCGGGTTAAAGAGAATAATGAAATCTAAAAACGCCGTCTAGACTACGCATCATCTTTATATAGAGAGATGTATATACACACACGCACCCAAACACACGTATATATATGTACATCAATATAAATATATGAAAGTCAATGAAGTTTCGTAAAAGAACGTGATCATGTACATACTTTCTTGCTGTTGTGATTATAACACCTCATTGTAAACTATGTTCCTTGTTTTCCCTTGTGGAGCATATACAAATAGGTTTTTTGTTGCTGCCCACTCTTGAGCAGCCAACATACAGTTGTCCATGTGAGAAGCAGGGCTCTTCCAAGAGAAGACCAGCTACAGACAGTGTTTGACCCTGATATTTGTTTATGGACATGGCAAAAGTCACACGAAGGGGGAATTGTAGTCTTCTGAATGTAAAAGGAATGTTTGCTCCTGATGGAGTAAGAGGAATTCTTGGAATAAAGACGTCATCCCCTTTTGCACATCCAGAAAGAACGGTAGCCTCGATAACGTGTGACATCATTTTCTAAATAATGCTCATCTGTTATGTTCGGGTTAAAATTTCATCAACATCAAAAATATATGAATTTTCATGGGAGTTATGGCCGTTATGCAAAGAATATAATTTCCAAATTTCATAAAGATCCATTCAGTACTTTTGATGTAGTTTTGGATAAGAAAACAAATGATTAATGTGTGTGTTTGTGTGCATGTGTATGTGATGGGTGTATATATGTATAGATATCTGTATGCATGTATATATGTATATATGTGTACATATTACATGTACATCTATATATATATATATATACATCTACACATATGTATGCATATACATGTATGTATAGATCTATATATATATATATACATATACGTGTACATCTATATGTATACATATACATCTCTCTCTCTCTCTCTCTCTCTCTCTCTCTCTCTCTCTTTCTCTCTCTCTCTTTCTCTCTCTCTTTCTCTCTCTCTCTCTCTCTGAAAGTATCTGTCATTACAGTATCGAAATGGTGTACATATACATGTATATGTATACATATACATCTCTCTCTCTCTCTCTTTCTGTCTCTCTCTTTCTCTCTTTCTCTCTCTGTGAAAGTATCTGTCACTACAGTATCGAAATGTGATTGTTTCAGTTAGTGGAATAGTTTCATTTTTAAAGTGAAATTATTTGACATGAGTGTTTTTGTTTCACTTTTGACACGTAATAGTGGAGGAGATATTATGTTGCCGTGTGCTCGAACTCTGCAAGAAGTTAATAATTTTTTTTGACGAAAACACAACCGGAACCCTAAGTAAGGTATGTGTAAAATTTGAATGAAATTGGTTGCGTAGTTCTCGAGTTTTAGGGATTCACACAGACAGACAGACAGACAGACAGACAGACGGACAGACAGACACATTCTCATTTTTATATATATAGATAAATATATATGTATGTATACATACACACACACACACATATATATATACACATATGCATGTATTGTTATATATATATACATATGTATGTATTGTTATATATATACATATATATATATATATATATGTATGTATTGTTATATATATATATATATATATATATATGCATGTATGTATTGTTATTTATATATATATAGATAGATAGATAGTTGGGGATGAAAGTCTGTGTATGTCGGTGTAAGAAGGACCAACATGCAATATTACTGCCATTTCACGTAATAATGTGTAACATTTTTACTGTACTAAAATCAATAATGCGTATATATAAGTTACAGTGTAGATGAATAGTTTTAATGTCTGTGAATCTAGCCTTACACCTTGGATATATAAGTTCAATATATATAAATTTCTTTCATATCATATTCTTTAGTTAATTGTAGAGGCTTTAATTATGAGTCAAAGTGAAGTTATATATAAAATATAAACTCAATCCACATTGCTTTCTTTATGCAACAGTGATAATTTCACGTGTATATATCTTCGAATTATATAGGGATACATGTGCAAACCGTGATATTGCGATCATGAATTCAATATCCTAATTTAGTTATTTAACAGGAAGTAAAATTGACCTGCGCAATGTTCAAATGCGTTCGAACCCTTCTGTGATGAGAAACATCGGACTACATTATGCAATCCGCCCTTTTAAGATAATAGATTTTTGTATGAAGGAGAATTTTCAAATGCTGTTTAACGTAGTTACTCTTATTTAGAATATATCTCCTGCATGCCATACGATTTAAAAGGATGCAGAAACTGATTCGTTATCCCAAAAGAAATATTCGAAATTTCCCCAAGACCCTAACTCAACGAGCTGCTGCTGATTTGGTTTACTCATGATTGGTAGCTTCTTAGCAAGTCCGTCTGAAATCACCCCCAATAAAACAGACCGAACAATACATTGCTGATGGATTCGGCCGATTTTCTGCAGTTCTAGTCTTGAAATGGGTTTTTCTTCTTCGACATTCAACGGATGTCCCTAGCAGATATCCGTACTGAACAGCATCTTCTCAGTGTGTGCATTCACAATTGGTGTGCTGGTAGGGGAGATCCATGATTTTGAGTATTGTAGAATCACATTTTAGTGACTATTCTTTCCACGTCCAATATAACCAGTAGTAGTAGCACTTGTTAGGATCCTAGCTATGGGCTGTATGCCTTGTGAACCACTTGGAGTGAAGAACCCCTAGTTCTCGTTGGAATTTCCGCCTAGGAGAAGGAAAATCTGTATAAATAAACCTGAAATGCAATCAAATTCTGGCCGTCTCAACGCACGCTGCGCTACTGGTGTTATAGCTGATTAGGCTGAAAGTGGATCCTGTGCTGAAAACAAATTTACGCCTAGAAACCTTTTGGACTCTTGGTATATTTGCATGATCTTACTATAGCAAGCTCAGCGCTAATGTATTGTTAGCGATGTGTTTACATTCCGATACATTGTACAGTTAGAAATTTATTACAAACAGCATTTCAAATATTCTACAAAGCTATTGTGAATAGCTTCCTGACCTCAAGTTTCAGTTGGGTTTCACTACGTAACCATTGGCATTTTCGTGTAATTGAAAAATTTGATTCTATCTGAAACATGGGTTTTATAATAACTGGGAAAATAATCAACCCTAAAGCATATTGAATTAAACTGTTTTTTTTTTCTAGAAAACCACGGCTGATAAATAACATAATGGAAGCGGAAACAAACGCAAGTGTTGTATATCTTAAACAAAGATTTGAACAAAGGAAACATTATTAAATGTAAGTAAGAAAGAAAAACACAGCTGAGGTTGCGTAGGTCAGAAGCAGCTCGCCAATATATTATATTATGAAGAGACGTATTTCACTAATGAACAAGTATGTTATCATTTAGGCATTGTTTTAATGCATGTCTAATTTTCCTGATGATATATAGAATGTTGTAAAGTTTTTCTTGGCTTGTTTATTAAGTGCAAATTTTTGTGGTACAGGGAATTAGTAAGAAAATATTGGAGGTATGCAACTTTTGCGTGTTCCAGCATTTAATAAACTGTCATTCTGCGAGATTGAGAGAATCAATGGTATATAACATATAAACGGATTAAGTTTAACTGTATCCTGATTATAGATATGGAAACTTTAACTTTGTAATGATGCCTGAAATTTATGCTGCCGAATTCCATTACTGAAAATATAAAATAATACATCAAATATATGTATAAAGAAGAAAAATTACGAATTTGAAAGTACTATATGTTATACGAACATAATCGTATATTACCCCATTACATCATATTGAAAGAACGGAAAATAATATCAACGAGGAAAATGTACTCGTTTATCGTCGTTTAAGTATAACGAATATAATTAGGGATGACGGTGTATGATCTTCCTCTCACTATCACATTTCTTTGATATTCTAAGCCACGTCTTGATGTCGCTTCAGATAATATATCCAAGTAGAATCACCAGATCCTACAAGTCCATCATAAAACTTTCATTATCAGCGTCGCATTCCTGTTAGCATATCATAGCGCCGTAATACCTTATGTTTCTTACAGATCACACAAATATTTCAGTTTCGAAAATTATACATGGACAGAACAGATAAAAAAACATATTTGAAAGAGCTCATGCTAAGGTTAATGGCAGAAACTGCATATATAAGTTCTTTTTCTGGTTATAACATATATACTTTAAAAGTAGATAGCTTTCATATAATAACAATAGCAATATCAGCGTCTATGAAGGAAAATACATTTCATATTAATTAGGGATGCAAGGACAATGAAGTATTTGATTATCACAATTAATCGATTCGAGATATTTAATATTCCGTGTTCGCAAGTCTAGTTAAAACACATTTATGTATCTCAGGCGGCGAAATCCCTGCTGCTTGGTGCCGTATGTTAGCTTTGAGTAGACTATTGGTTACGCGATTTCTTGATCCTTGTTCACTCGCTTATATTGGAAGAATTTTCTTCGAAGTCAATAAGTTTCACTTATTTCTGGGAAACTCTGTTTCCGACCTAAGTTTCCTAGGTGACGGTAGTGATCTGTTACACCGTTCTCGTGACAAATGCAACCTGTAATTTCCCCGTATTTTTATTAGTATCCATGTCTCTAAACAGTGCAATACAAAAGATTATTATATTTCTTTGTACAATTTACACTGCACTTGAACCCACTGGTATTCTTCATGCTCAATATTGGTCGTACCAGCCTAGACTTGCACATCGTACAGGAATGTCTGTTACTGAAACTTTCATCACCAAAGCTTTTACTACCCAGGTAAATAGAGTTGCTTCTCTAGCGTCTGCTTTGTAATTGTCGACAGCCCATATTGTACCACTTGATTCTTTGAGGCCTCATTACTACACAACCTCGGGCATCCAGGTGTAGATACTTGAATTTAGATTTGTGGGTGCACTGACAAGAATAAAGAACGGGCTCTGCATTTCCCATTCCTATGGAAACATAGGCACATTTGTTTGCAATCGCATTCCTTTCATTAACGTAAATGTGATCTTAGTTGAAGTTTAAAACGTGACAACCTAGACATAGAACATTGCGGCTTGTTCCTGCGTGTTCATATATGCGTTTATATATATGTGTGTTTGTGTGCGCGTGTGTATGTATGTATGTATGTATGTATGTATGTATGTATGTACGTATGATATATGTCTGTCTGTCTATCTCTGTCTCTCTCTCGATATATATATATATATATATATATATATATATATATATATATATATATAAACCCTAACAGTTGAGGGAACCCGTGGAAGAGGTAGGCCCAGGAAGACCTGGGCTGAGGTGGTGAGGCAAGACCTTCGCACATTGGGCCTCACCGAGGCGATGACTACTGACCGAGACCTTTGGAAATGTGCTGTGCGTGAGAAGACCCGGCAAGCCAAGTAAGATCGTTGCCAGTGCCCCTGGACTGGTTCTTGTGCGGGTGGCACATGAGATGCACCATTTTGAGCGTGGCCGTTGCCAGTACCGCCTGACTGGCTCCTGTAGGATTTTCGAGCGAGATCGTTGCCAGTGACCCTGGACTGGCTTGTGCGGGTGGCACATAAAATACACCATTTCGAGCGTGGCCGTTTTCGTGCGGGTGACACGTAAAAGCACCCACTACACTCTCTGAGTGGTTGGCGTTAGGAAGGGCATCCAGCTGTAGAAACTCTGCCAAATCAGACTGGAGCCTGGTGTTGCCATCCGGTTTCACCAGTCCTCAGTCAAATCGTCCAACCCATGCTAGCATGGAAAGCGGACGTTAAACGATGATGATGATGATGATGATGATGATATATATATATATATATATAGGAGAATTTACGAAAAAAAAAACAGTGTTTAATGTTGCGCAACATTAAACACACTGGATGCGGCTTGCTAAAGAATTGCTTCGAATTTTCAGTCCAGATTGTTTTAGGGCCTCATAGATGTTGTGGTAGGGGAGACTGTATTCCTAAGCAAACCTTCCTAGAAACAGGTGTAGGATCCGACGTCCCGAATAACCAAGATATTTTGAGTAGGCTACCATTACACATAGGCTGCCAGTGTGCAGGATCAAACGTGCATATTCTAAGAAAGCTAGTTCTATTTCCATTGGCCTTATCCCATCAATATATATCTTTTTAACTAAAATAATTTAAATAAAATGTTTGGGAAATCGTAATAGTAAGAAATAGAATAATTCATGGATTTGTTTTTAGTCGATCACAGTTTGCCAGAAAGTAACCCGCACTCTATGGTTTCAAGATAGCACTTTGCGACACATGTGGTGTAAGACAGACAGTATGTGATTATAACAACCCAACGAGCTGCGGCTGATTCGGTTTACTCATGAATCCGAGCTTCTTAGCAAGTCCGTCTGAAGTCACCCCCAGTAAAACAGACCAGACAATAAATTGCTGATGGATTCGGCCGATTTTCTGCAGTTCTAGTCTTCAAATGGATTCCTCTTCTTCGACATTCAAAGGATGTCCCTAGCAGATATCCCTACTGGACAGCATCTTTCTCAGTGTCTGCATTCGCAATTGGTGTGCTGGTAGAGGAGTTCCATGATTTTGAGTAGTGTAGAATCACATTTTAGTGACTATTCTTTCCACGTCCAATATAACCAGTAGTAGTAGCACTTGTTAGGATCCTAGCTATGGGTTGTATGCCATGTGAACCACTTCGAGTGAAGAACCCCTAGTTCTCGTTGGAATTTCCTCCTAGGAGAAGGAAAATCTGTATAAATAAACCTGAAATGCAATCAAATTCTGGCCGTCTCAACGCACGCTGCGCTACTGGTGTTATAGCTGATTTGGCTGAAAGGGAATCCTATGCTGTGTAACAGTTTATTCACTGAAAACAAATTTACGCCTAGAAACCTCTTGGACTCTTGTTACAGTTGAAAAAGGGAATGTAAGTATCTTCATTGATTATAACAGCAGTGAAAACCGGGTCCACGTTTAGCTTTTTCCTGCGAATAAAATCTTCCGTTTCAATTTTTGAAATTACAATTCTCTCAAATTTTGCCAAGGTCGACTTTGCCATTTATAATTTCGGGCCCAATATTACAAGTACCAGGTGAGGACTGAAGTCGATGTAATCGACTTACCTGCTTCCCCGAAGTTGCTGGTCTTGTGTCAAAATTTAAAACCAATTTTACAATTTTTTAACAGACGTTTGTTGTATTCTGTCTGTTTACATTTCAAGAGTCTTCAACAGTGAACTTACCTCGACCTTATCATTTTTGTAATCTTTTCCAATATGTTTACTATAACAGAATATTGAAACTAGACAGAAAAAAACATCGGTAATAATGGACTTTAGATCGAATGAAACATCTTAGATTAGATTCAAATTAGATTTCATCTCTTTAATTACCCATCATATGCAAGCAATTAATTATAGAGATATAACGCAGCATCTTGTTTGCTTCAAAAGGGTGTTTTACTGCGTGGTTTCAAGACTATAAATCTAACTTGGGACATGCTGAGGCATCGCCTTGAAGAATTTTATTCAAACTTGGAACAGTTCTATATTTAAGAGATGAGGAATTATGTACATTATTTACAATAATGCTAGAAATTTCTAGAAATAATAGCCAAACTGGTCTAAAGCTGTATTTAAGGCACCGGAATGAAAACACATACATTAACATGGACCATAATTGTCCGAAAAATACCGAACGAGAATTCTTAAGACTGACGTTAGTTTTGGCAGTTTTCATTGTCTTCATCAGTGAAACTCTTTTCGGACCTGTTTCTCTATTCGTATATGTATTTTCGTCATTCAAATTAATGGATGATTTAGCGATTCGCTTATGTGTTTTACATAAAATTAATATAAACAACAGGTGACAATGTTTCATCGAAAGCGAGAATTATATACTAAGAGAAACAGTTCAGGCAAAAGACCTGGCTTAAGAGATGATGGCAACGGAAATTTTTGAAACTAACATTAGTTTTAAGAATTCATGGTCGGAATTGTTTGGACAATTATGATCCCTATTAGTGTATATGTTTTCATTCATGTGCGTTTACTACATCATTAGAGTATTTTAGCTCCTATTTCTAGAAATGTAGGTGTTTTTTAACACTCTAGTCGCATTTATTGACAATTATATACATACATATATATAATAATAATATTATAAATAATATATATATATATATATATATATACATACATCGTCAGTAAATCATAAATCTGACCAATAAGTACGCACTAAGTAATAGGCCAGTTGAGTATTTTAATAAAGATGGAAATGGCGGGTTTATGGGGTTACCTGTGCATTTACGTCCGTAAACCACTGAGCTTCACTGCATTTCTTCACACACTAAACCATTCGGCCTTTGGTCTGTACATATATACGGCCTACATACACATTCTAGTTACAATAGAGAACGTGGGAATTGAAATGAATGTTCGTATTCCTATGTGAACAATATTAGAGCTCCTTCAGATTTTATCTGAAAAGCATATAGTAAGATACTACGTTAAACTGTAATGTTCATTGCTTACTTTGACTGGGTCAACTTTAACTTGATCTCTCTTAAACAAAATGCACGATTATCATTTACTGTGGTGTTTATTTTTGCTATTTTCCTTGAGAATATTCACTTACATGTTTTCGCTCTTTAAAAATCACATGTGAATTTTCAACTTTGGGCTATAGAATTACTTTGCTACTGTACTTGTTTGATTTGTCAGAATTCTTCGCAAATGTGGTCAATAACGGTGTAATTTTACAAAACAGGCAGTGGTAGATTGTATTAGAACATCAAGATCTACTTGAATTACCATAGAACCATTATTTGCGTTTTGTAGTTTTTTATTTTTCTTCAGAGGTTACTTTTTATTGTATCTTTTATTTTCCGCGTATTATAAGGGAAGAACAAGCATTTAGGTGACACAAAGCTTTTCTTTTCTAATGAAGCATACGTGTCAGTATTAATTCAGTTTAAAGACGTTTTTATTTCAAGGGGAAAAAAATTCGAACATTTCAATTAGAAGCATAACGTGAAGTGATGAGTTAGCAAATGATATACAATATGTCCTTCTCGTTACCGTGCTTCCTCTAACTTGCGATTCCAAGATAAGCACTCCAACCTACTACTATTAATCGATAATATTTTCTGCTTTCATTATCCGGTGAGCTGGCAGAATATTTGGCACGTCGGATAAAATTTTTTGCTGTATTTCGTTCGCTTTCACGTTCTGAGTTAAAATTCTGCCGACGTCGGCATTACCCTTCATCCATTCGAGGTCGATAAAATATGTACCAGTTTAGCACTGGGGTCGATTTAATCGATTACACACTCACTCGAAACTGCTGGCCATGTACAAAAATTTGAAACCAATATTGTCTTCATTCTGGTGTAAACTTTTAGGATTTCACATATTTTGCCTTTTGATGTCTGTTACCCATTGTTTTTAAATTTCATGATTTAAAGAAACTTATATATATTGTTTTAAATGAAGCGGGATGATTGCCTTCGATCTTTCGCAGATGAGGTGACCTGTTCGAGCTTCCATTGGGAGGTAGAATAATTGAAATGCACTTAACGAATGGTTTGCTATAAACGACGGTAGTGATGTTTTGGTGGAAAATCTAGTTTTCTCCTCACACAAGAGTCTCGATGCAATTACAAGATCGAATATAGATCGCAGTCAAATTCCATTATTAAAATACTTATTTCATCTGAACAGAAACAACAACAACAACAACAACAACAACAGCAGCAGCAACAACAGCAACAACAACAACAACAGCAGCAGCAAATTTACCTGTTACAAACATTTTACAATTAACACGAACAGAAATAAAAGAAACGCCTCGGCGAGTATCGCACACCAACCACGAAGAAATACTGTAAAAGCATTTATGTTTACGTATACATATTTACATACATACATACATGCATGTTTACATACACACATACATACATGCTCATATATATGGGTATGTACAAATACAGATTGCTACATACACAAGTACACTATACTCATAAGAACATGCATAATTAAGTATACATACGTACACACACACACACACACACACACACTCCCGCGCACGCACATATGTATGTATATATGTGTATATACATACACACACACATATATATATATAGATATATGCATATATATATATATATATATATATATATATACATACATACATACATACATATATATATATATATATATATATATATATATATATATATATATATATATATATATATATATATATATATATACATACACATATACAACTGTGTATGTATATATTTGCGTATGCGTATGCCAGTCCTAGTTTTAATGCATAGAGAAGACATTAACATACTCTATAGTCGTGATCTCCCACAGTAAGAAAGCGCTACATATAAAGAGCTGATACTATAGATAAGTATTATGTTCAGGTAAAGCATAGAATTGCTGTAGTGCATAAAAATGGTAAGAATATGCTATTCATGAAAATGACATGTATTAAACGTCAAAGCATTTTCACGAAATAAAGGAGCCAATGTAAGGTTAAACGTTCACTATTTGTTTTCTCATGTCACTTGTGAGCTTAGTTGTGTATACGGAATTTGGAAGATCGTAAATTCAATCATGAATTCTGACGTTATGTGCCAGCTGTTCATGCAGAAAATATTGGATTATTCAAAACATGTGACAAACTCCTCTCTATTAGTGAGTTGTTCAGTTGCTTGTACTTATTCATGGTTTTTGTATAGAATATTATTTGCATAATGCCTAAAGTGTAAATATTGGAAGAGAAAAATATGCTTTGGCATAGACAGCAATTCCTCGACTATCGCGGGTGTTACGTTTCAAACCGCACCCCCACCGCGATAGGTAAAATCCCACGAAGTAGAAACAGTACTCTACTGTATAATTTTTATAATTATTTTTATAATTTGCATATATCAGGTCGAGTATAAAGTAAGTAGTTTTGCACTATGAAGAAATGGTACCGGATTCTTGCAGAGATGTGAATTTCTTTTAAACAATTTTCTTTGCAATTGTCTGATAATACAGACTCGCACAAATGCATCAATAATATAACATTGATATTTTTTTCACCGCTGTTACAATCATCTGAAATGGAACTGTCAAAGCGCGATATTCGAGCAATTTTGCTATACAACTTCAAAAAGGGACGTAAAGCAGCTGAAACTGGTCGCGATATCAACGAACTGTTTGGTGAGAAAATGACCAGTCAGTGGTCAGCTCGAATAGGGTTTAAACAATTTTGCAGTAGAGTCCTGAGCCTTGAAGGTCGTGAGTGTAGTGGACACCCATCTGTCATCGATGACGGTCAATTAAAGACAGTCGTTGAGAACGATCCATGTAAAACCACTCGAGAACTGGCAAAAGAACTTCAATTTAGCCAGAAAACTGCCTATAAAATTTGCATGCGATCGCAAAAGAAAAAAATTCACGACAAATGGGGACCGCAGGATTTGAATGAAAATCGGAAAATGCGTAGATATGAAATTTGTTCGGCGTTTCTTCTTCTCGGCCGTATTATAGATTGCGATAACAAGTGGATTCTGTAAAATTATAAAAAATGTTCTTCGCAGTGGTTGGACCAAACTGAAGCACCGAAAACCTTCCCAAAACACCAGCTCTTCAAAAAGAAGGTTATGGTGACTGTTTGGTGGTGTACTGCTTCACTCATGTACTACTATAACTTCTTAAAACCCAGAAAAAACCATTACTGTAGAAATATATTGCCATGAAATTGCCAAAATGTGTGAAAAACTGATAATCCTCCGTCTCAGACTGGTCAACAGAAGGGAGCCAATCATTTTTCATGATAATGCACGACCACACGTTTCACTGATGACGCTCAAGAATTTGTGGAAACTTGACTATGAAGTTCTTCTTAACTCAGCTTATTCCCCAGATTCTTTTCCTACCGACTACCACTTTTTGAAGCACCTTGATGGTTTACTGCGGGAAAAGAAGTAGTTAAAAATCAAACCAATGCTGAAATTGCTTTCAAAGAGTTTCGCAGGTCCAGAACTCCAAATGTTTACGTTACCGGAATAAACAAACTTGTAGCTCGTAGGTAAATTTGTGTTGATTGTAGTGGTAGTATTTTGGTAAATAAAATTTCCGCATTGTTGAAATATATTGTGATGGTTTCGTGTTTCAAAACGTTGCTTACTTTTTACTCAGCCTGATACTTATTTTAGTTTAAATTTAAAACAACACGACGGAGGAATCGACGTAAGCATAACTAATAAATCGCGAGAGGTGGATCACGATATACAAATAAACCCCTATTCCATTATGCTGGCACCGTCTAATGATGCTGACTAGTGACCTAGTCAGTTAATGCATCTAGTGGCGCATGAAATGTTTTTAAATTCCTTCCAAGTATTATTCTTATATATGTGTATATAAAATTTAGAATGATTTCTAATTGTGTAATAAAACTATGCATATACATACATATATACATACATATATGTATACGCATGCGTGTGTCTATATCATTTTAATCATTTCAATGTAGAGTTAATCTTAATCAGCCATCTCCTTAGTAGCAAGGTTGTAACGTAGAGGATCTTATATTTGTATTGACTCAAATATCGTGTTAATTTGTAGCATAGGGATTAAAGAGTCGCCCTTGCATCCTCCTAAACTCAAATTTAAACACAAGCCAGAGCTGATGGGGGCAATCAAATGACAGAAACAAGTAAATAAATAAAAGAATACCTTCCTCCAGGCGATTTGGGACGTATTCTGTTGCTTCAATAAGAATAGGTGTAAAACTGAAAATGTATCTTGGTGAGACGATATTCCTAAGTAATTATGCATGTGCACATGTGTGTATGGCGTGGTGATCATATATTTATGATTAAATATTTGCTAAGGCAGCAAGCTGGCAGAAGCGTTAGCACATCGGACGAAATGCTTAGCGGCATTATCGCTTTGAGTTCAAATTCCACCGCGGTCAAATTTGCCTTTCATTCTTTCGGGGTCGATAAAATAAGTACCATCTGCATACTGGGGTGGATGAAATCGAATATTCCTTTCCCCAATTTTCAGGCCTTGTGCCCATTGTAGAAAAGATTAGTAGATATTTGCGAGCGTCAGAAAGATATAAGCCGAAGTCTAAATGAACAAATGCGTAAGATTACAGTAGAATAGATTATTAGATATTTACTAAGCGTCAGAATGGTAGAAGCCAATGCAAGTGATTCTATTTTCTTAAAATTGTTGCAATGTTTGAAAACATTGGCAGATATAAACTGGACGTTAACAATAGTAAACTTAGCACTGAGTACAACAGCAGCTTCAAGTTAGCCCGGCAATGTATAGAAGTATTGGTTCACCATTGGGCACATTCAGAAGAGGGTGTGAAAAATTGTGTTGTAAACGGATCATTTTCATTAGTAATGAATGTTATTAAATGTTATTAAATGAATGTTATTAAATGTTATTAAATGTTAACAGCCAACCGAAATTCCTATGGTATTCAATCTAACATTGAAATGATATTGATTGAAATGATATTGAATGAAATGAAGATCAACTAATGAGTAACATATTTGAATATGTTTTAACTGTTATAACTATGAAATAGGATGCTATGGACATTTATATTATTACTGTAGTTTACGGCATAGTGCAAAGACAATTGATTACATTTTCCTACTGATCAAGCTCTAATATCATTTAAAATAATGTATTTATTTATCTCGTATTGTAGGTAAGCAAGCATTAAATTGAGTATTGATCCTTCTGGCAATTTTATTAATATTACTAAAATAAATATGAAATCTAATGAAAAAGATGTGCCATTTTGAACACTGAAATAATTCCCTTTACCATGAGTAATTTTCACGTAATTATTTTATTCATTTTACAAGGTAATAAACAAGATGTGAAAAGCAAATGTGCAATTGACTGAATCGAATACATAAAACTCGCTTATTTCTATTTAATGTAATATCAAATACAGCGTTTGTAAATGCACAAGTAAATACACAGGTGCTTTTTGTATTTTCGTAAGCTAATTTTCACTTCAGGTCAACAATTTGATATTTAATGTCTTCAAATAGTCCTATCGATTTCTAGAAATAATTATCGCGGAATATTTCAATGTTAATTTC
This sequence comes from Octopus bimaculoides, assembly GCF_046866305.1. Lineage (NCBI taxonomy): Eukaryota > Metazoa > Mollusca > Cephalopoda > Octopoda > Octopodidae > Octopus > Octopus bimaculoides. Next base: position 42,896,219 of record NC_142930.1, on the reverse strand, counting down.
ATAGCAAATTATTTAGAATATCATAAGAACATAATAACATGTGAATAAATATATGTCATATGGTGTCATAAGGATTGAAAATTTGGAGCAGCATTGTTGACTGATTACTTAGATATGTTACTGCATTTCATTGTTCGAAGTATTAGGCGTTATCAAAACCACTTACCCAAAACCGATTCCGATACAGTATGAGATTTCTTAGTACTTCTATATGTAAACCCGGTTGGCGAAATAACATGGTTTGTCATAAACACCTGTACTTTGTTTTTTTTTTCGTTTTTTGTCACTTTAGCTATGAATTAAATTAATGAATTCAACGGGATACACTGTCTGCAAGTAGTTGGGTTCAGCATATTATCCTCCATTTTCTAATTGATATATATATATCCTTTCCGATTATCTCGTTGAACACTCTATCCCAAGGGATTTGTATCCTTGTGTTTCAATTTGTTCAATCAAGCCTCTATATGGTAATTTTATCTCTGCTAGGGACTATACCTTGGCTCTTTTTAGGTTGATTATTCCGTACTTCTTCAATCCAAATTCCATTCTAATATCGGTACTAAAAGAGCAGACCGTGTTCACCAAGGAACTCACTTGTGCCTCATCGTTTCCATACAGTTTTAAATCGTCCATGAAGAAGAGGTGGTTGATTATTTGGGATTTTACTTTAGTTGACACCCCAGGTTCATTTTCCAAAGTACCAAGGTCACGGGTATCATACAGAGAACAAAAAGCAACGGTGATAGGTTATCACCCTGGAAAATCCCTCTCCTTCGTTTGCGATCTTGCATTATTAATTTCTCTATGGGTAGTTAATCTTTGATACCTCTGACTCTTCTTCTATAGCCCTCTTGTTCCACTGGTAATATATTGTTCTCATCAAGAAATTTATACAGTTCTTCTGCAATTCCTCTTGACAGTAACTTCCACATTAATGGGAGGAAGGAAATTGGTCTGTAATTGTCAACAGCATTTCTGTTTAAGAGCATCTTTCAGGCAAAACACCGTTCGAACTTTTGTCAACCAGCCCGGGATTTCTTCTTCTTCGTGGATCAATGCATTATATTGCTCGGTGATCAATTTATGGCAACTACTAAACCTTTTTTTAATCCCAAATCCCTGTACACCATCAAGTCGTATTGCTTTCCAATTTCTTAACATTCTGGTACTATCTCCTGTGAAGTGAATAACTTCTTGCTAGGGATAAGAAGCTGTTTACTTCAGGTTGCAGAGCTATTCAGCTGTAGTATTATCTTATTCTTGTTTACTCCATATCTTACCCCAGAAATTCGACTTTGATCAGCATCAGCATCACGTTTTTTATCAACATTAATCTCTTGATGAAATCTTTTTTACTCGGTTCTAAGCAATATTTTGCTGGTATTGCTTAATCCGTTGTTTAAACCTAGTTCTCTCCTTTTTTTAGGATGTATGCGCTGGTTCAGTTCTTCAATTACAACAGTCAGGCCTTCTGTATCTACTCAATTCTTCTTCCTAACTTTTTCGTATTTCCATTCATTCTTATGTTCTCCATTTCTGTTCCTGAAAAGTATTGATACTGCAATGTTCAAGGAGATTATGTCTTCAGAAATTCTCCTTTTCCACAATGGTTGTTTATTTCCTCTTCTATCTGTCGCTGTTCTATTCTCAGTAGTTCTCAATCCCACAATCCTACATGCAGCCTTGAGAATATTATTTGTTTATGTAATGTTCTTTGTTTCAATGTGTCTCAATACGTTATTGAGATTATTCGCTTCTTGGTTTAGTCTCCATTGGTTAGCCATTTTAAAGTCACACATAAATTATGTCCGTTCTGTACTTAATAGATCAAAACTTCTGTTTATTATTAATCAATTTTCAGTGTTTGAGTAGTCACTGATCTCAGTTCTTTCATAATTCACGGTAATATATTCTTGCGAACAACTGTCCATCTCTTCCACTATACAACTTTCGTTTCTCGCCTGCCCAGCATCACCCGACATCCTTCTTTTAGTAACTTCTAGCTCCAGTTCTGTTAATCATCTATTCTTTCGTATTGCTCTTGCTTGGCCACATAATCTCTGTTCAGTAATTTCAAACAGCTCCATTGTCTTCTATTCACCGTGCCTTCGTTTTCTGTACCCTCTGACAGGCACACTATTCGCATCCTCTGGGGTGCTCCGGTAGTAACATTATATACCCAACATGCTTACTTGTTTACTCCACTTATATCATGTTGCATGGCTAGCAGTTGGTGGATTACGACCGGGTTCATCCTGCTGCAAAGTGGGACACTTGACGGGTGCAGAACCTTCACCATCGGTTCCAGTCTCGTTCACACCGTTAACGTCATCTTTACATACATGCATATATATATATACATACATACATATCGCAATTTACTTTTCGTAGACGTATACCTGAATACAGAAGTAGAGACATGTGACAATTGCTCATCTTAAAATTATATAAAATGTTCTAAGGCAAAATCAAATCGAATTGAGTAAATCACCGAGTTTAGATTTTTAATTTGTAGCAGAAACCGACTTTCACGATTCGCTCTTTTTGCAAACACCTTTATAAATTTACTATGCCTGAAATTTCCCGATCATACAAATTTTAACTTAAAGTTTGCAAATTTGTGCATAAAACTCATGGTAAGCAGCGTACTGTTCCTTTCGTCATATTGTTCTTCAGTTGATTTCATATGCTCTTTCTATAATCCTTATGGCGCTAGGCTGTCTTTATGATCGAATATTAACTCAATGAAAATTATATTGCTGACGAGTTATCTGATTACAACAGAGTCATAAAATTATTTTTTTCTTTGTTTTGACTATATACGATCAAGATAGAGATATTTTCTTGTGAAAGAGTCAGCTGCTGTTCGAAACTTTGTACAGTTACAGTGGGAGGTCAACAATGTAATTGACTCTAGCAAGAAGCTCTGATTCCTGAAAGCAAAGATAGCGTTTGCTATACTTCTGTCAAAGTCGTGCAAATCTAAGACACTAGTCACATGTGACTTGAGCCATATTGATTGCTTTAAAGTTCAGAAACAAAACACTGATTGATAAACAAAGGATTGCATTGCAATCTATTTAGAATCAGAATTGAGAAAATCTGTTTATTTCAAGGATAATTTGCCGTCGCATTACAGTCTATTTGGTATCGGTATTGAAAAAACAAATTATGATGATGAAGTTAAGTAACGTTCTTTCAAAGGTTCCACAATACATTTTCATATCCCACAGTGGTATTTACACGTGACCGTATAGTTCAAAGCAGATAATCACTTGGTGTTATCAGCATTCTTGTAATTGATTACAAGTAAAGGAGGTAAATTAATTTTGAAGTCATTTCAGGAGACATCAACAAATATATTGCACAGGTGCGACCCGTTCTCTGATAGAGATCTACGGGAAATGTTTGAAAGTGACTTAAAATCAAATCATTAACAACGCTTCAAGCAGAAGAAAGAGTCCCTTGTTATTCCTATGTTTGCTGGACGAAATGTTAAAACACAATGAAATAAAAGTAAATATGACACTTTTAGTGATAGTAAATAGCTACAATGATTACTCCTTTCTTTATACGAACTCATGTACCAATATCCAGATCTGTTTTTCTGTAATATTAGCCTCATTGTTTTATTTTTTTTTTTGATATTTGTAAGTCTTACGAATGATGTAAATCTATATTACATTAAAATGAACGTCAATCTTGCCTGCAATATTACACAGCCTAACCAATGCATAATGGTGAAGTACTTTGAAAGTAAAGTGCCACTGAAATGTGAATACAAACGGAATAAAGCAAGTTTCGCGTAAATCGGACCAGTGGTTATTGAGATATTCTGTTTTTTGTTGGTATAAATACTAAAAACAGTGCATAATTGGAAAACATTTCGAAAATAACTTAACCCTGAAAGGGAATAACTCTAACCTTTATATTAGACACATTTTGTGATGGATAAAATGATTTCAAGTGAAAATGACGTTAAAAATACGGTAAATATTTCGTAAAAAGACCCCTTCGTAACCTCGGTGTTAAATATTTTTTTTCCACATGTGTCTTTCGAGTGCATTCAACGTATCTCACCTTCAAAGATTTGGCTGCTATTTCTAGCACACCCTGCTGCTACGTAACAGCTATTTGCGATAAAGGGCCCGAAATACCTGTCACGTGGTAGCAGGGCGTGCAAGAAATAGCAGCCATATCTTTCCTTTTCTGGAGGAAAGGAGGCGCTTAGGCGTCATTTCGATGTGACAATCGTTAAAATCATGCGAAATAACCTCGAAAAGAAAAAGAAAAAAAAACACGAAACAAAACTATGTTGCTGGGTAACTCAGCCTTTCCCGGTACCTTGAATTATTGGTGACCCAACGGATCATGGGTAGTCTACTGTATTATATTGACTTCACATTTTCACACAAGGCTAGGAATTTCGGGGAAGCCGTTAAGTCGAATATATCAACACAAGCGATCAACAG